>NW_027258063.1:67500-169065 GCF_045791955.1 Oncorhynchus clarkii lewisi | reverse complement strand
ATAACACAGTCAGGATACCAGGTTAATATAACACAGTCAGGATACCAGGTTAATATAACACAGTCAGGATACCAGGTTAAACACATATAACACAGTCAGGATACCAGGTTAAACACATATAACACAGTCAGGATACCAGGTTAAATACATATAACACAGTCAGGATACCAGGTTAAACACATATAACACAGTCAGGATACCAGGTTAAACACATATAACACAGTCAGGATACCAGGTTAAACACATATAACACAGTCAGGATACCAGGTTAAACACATATAACACAGTCAGGATACCAGGTTAATATAACACAGTCAGGATACCAGGTTAATATAACACAGTCAGGATACCAGGTTAAACACATATAACACAGTCAGGATACCAGGTTAAATACATATAACACAGTCAGGATACCAGGTTAAACACATATAGCACAGTCAGGATACCAGGTTAATATAACACAGTCAGGATACCAGGTTAATATAACACAGTCAGGATACCAGGTTAATATAACACAGTCAGGATACCAGGTTAAACACATATAACACAGTCAGGATACCAATTGAAACACATATAACACAGTCAGGATACCAGGTTAAACACATATAACACAGTCAGGATACCAGGTTAATATAACACAGTCAGGATATCAGGTTAATATAACACAGTCAGGATACCAGGTTAATATAACACAGTCAGGATACCAGGTTAAACACATATAACACAGTCAGGATACCAGGTGAAACACATATAACACAGTCAGGATACCAGGTTAAACACATATAACACAGTCAGGATACCTGGTTAATATAACACAGTCAGGATACCAGGTTAATATAACACAGTTAGGATACCAGGTTAGTATAACACAGTCAGGATACCAGGATAAACACATATAACACAGTCAGGGTACCAGGATAAACACATATAACACAGTCAGGATACCAGGATAAACACATATAACACCGTCAGGATACCAGGATAAACACATATAACACCGTCAGGATACCAGGATAAACACATATAACACAGTCAGGATACCAGGTTAAACACATATAACAGTCAGGATACCAGGATAAACACATATAACAGTTAGGATACAAGGATAAACACATATAACAGTCAGGATACCAGGATAAACACCTATAACCCAGTAGGGATACCAGGGGGAACACATATAACACAGTAGGGATACCAGGGGGAACACATATAACACAGTAGGGATACCAGGGGGGGGGAGCATATAACACAGTAGGGATTCCAGGGGGAACACTGGCTGAATCCCCTCTGACTTCAAAATGTCCTGAGTCACTCCCCTCCTCAAGAAACCAACACTCAACAACTAAACAGACTACAAACTACAAAAAACAAACAAACAAACTACAGACTTGCATTCCTTCTTTCGATAAAACTACAGACCTGCATTCCTTCTTCCGATAAAACTACAGACCTGCATTCATTATTTTCCTGTAAGTGGGGCAGACGTGGATCCTCTCTACGTTCCACCCAGGTGAAGTGGATCCTCTCTACGTTCCTACCAGTTAACGTGGATCCTCTCTACGTTCCTACCAGGTGACATGAATCCTCTCTACGCTTCTACCAGGTGACGTGGATCCTCTCTACGCTTCTACCAGGTGACGTGGATCCTCTCTACGCCTCTACCAGGTGACGTGGATCCTCTCTACGTGCCTACCAGGTGACGTGGATCCTCTCTACGCTCCTACCATGTGACGTGGATCCTCTCTACGCTCCTACCATGTGACGTGGATCCTCTCTACGTTCCTACCAGGTGACGTGGATCCTCTCTACGTTCCTACCAGGTGATGAGGATCCTCTCTACGCTCCTACCAGGTGACGTGGATTCTCTCTACGTTCCTACCAGGTGACGTGGATCCTCTCTACGTTCCTACCAGGTGACGTGGATCCTCTCTACGTTCCTACCAGGTGACGTGGATCCTCTCTACACTCCTACCAGATGACATGGATCCTCTCTACGCTTCTACCAGGTGACGTGGATCCTCTCTACGCTTCTACCAGGTGACGTAGATCCTCTCTACGCTCCTACCAGGTGACGTGGATCCTCTCTACGTTCCTACCAGGTGACGTGGATTCTCTCTACGTTCCTACCAGTTGACATGGAGAGGATCTATGTCTGCACCATGTACTCTCACTACTAGTGTCCCCCAGGGCTCGGTTTTAGGCCCTCTCCTCTTCTCTCTATAGACTAAGTCACTGGTCATATCCTCACATGGTCTCTCCTATCACTGCTATGAGGATGGACCTCTCCTCTTCTCTCTATAGACCAAGTCACTCAGCTCTGTCATATCACTGCTATGAAGATGACACTCAACTGCTTTTCTCCTTCCCCCTTCTGACACCCAAGTGGCAACACGCATCTCTGCGTGCCTGGCAGATATCTCAGCTTGGATGTCGGCCCACCACCTCAAGCTCAACCTTGACAAGACAGAGCTGCTCTTCATCCCAGAGAAGGCCTGTCCACTCAAAGACCTCTCCATCATGGTTGACAACTCCACACTGTCACCCTCCCAGAGTGCAAAGAACCTTGGCGTGACCCTGGACATCACCCTGTCATTCTCTGCAAACATCAAAGCAGTGACTCCTGCAGATTCATGCTCAACAACAACCGTATAGTATGACCCTACCTCACACAGGAAGTGGCGCAGGGCTGGGCTGCTCGCTTTTGCCATCAAACACCTGCAACTTATCCAGAATTCCAGTTGACGCTCGCATCCACTACAAGACCATGGTGCTTACCTACAGAACAGCAAGAGGAACTGCCCCTCCCTACCTCCAGGCTATGGTCAAACCCTACACCCCAACCCATCCACTACAAGACCATGGTGCTTACCTACAGAACAGCAAGAGGAACTGTCCCTCCCTACCTTCAGGCTATGGTCAAACCCTACACCAACCCATCCACTACAAGACCATGGTGCTTACCTACAGAACAGCAAGAGGACCTGCCCCTCCCTACCTTCAGGCTATGGTCAAACCCTACACCAACCCATCCACTACAAGACCATGGTGCTTACCTACAGAACAGCAAGAGGAACTGTCCCTCCCTACCTTCAGGCTATGGTCAAACCCTACACCCCAACCCATCCACTACAAGACCATGGTGCTTACCTACAGAACAGCAAGAGGAACTGCCCCTCCCTACCTTCAGGCTATGGTCAAACCCTACATCAACCCATCCACTACAAGACCATGGTGCTTACCTACAGAACAGCAAGAGGAACTGCCCCTCCCTACCTTCAGGCTATGGTCAAACCCTACACCAACCCATCCACTACAAGACCATGGTGCTTACCTACAGAACAGCAAGAGGAACTGTCCCTCCCTACCTTCAGGCTATGGTCAAACCCTACACCCCAACCCATCCACTACAAGACCATGGTGCTTACCTACAGAACAGCAAGAGGAACTGCCCCTCCCTACCTTCAGGCTATGGTCAAACCCTACACCAACCCATCCACTACAAGACCATGGTGCTTACCTACAGAACAGCAAGAGGAACTGTCCCTCCCTACCTTCAGGCTATGGTCAAACCCTACACCCCAACCCATCCACTACAAGACCATGGTGCTTACCTACAGAACAGCAAGAGGAACTGCCCCTCCCTACCTTCAGGCTATGGTCAAACCCTACACCAACCCATCCACTACAAGACCATGGTGCTTACCTACAGAACAGCAAGAGGAACTGCCCCTCCCTACCTTCAGGCTATGGTCAAACCCTACACCAACCCATCCACTACAAGACCATGGTGCTTACCTACAGAACAGCAAGAGGAACTGTCCCTCCCTACCTCCAGGCTATGGTCAAACCCTACACCCCAACCCGAGCACTCCGTTCTGCCACCTCAGTTCTCTTGGCCCTCCCACCCCTACTTTATTAAGGAAAAGTGTACTTACTATGCCTCTGATATGTGGTTGTCCCACCCAGCTATCTTAAAATGAATGCACTAACTGTAAGTCACTCTAGATAATGACTATATGATTATGATTATATATATATACAGCAGAGACTCCAGAGGGAACAAAGATTATATATATATACAGCAGAGACTCCAGAGGGAACAAAGATTATATATATATACAGCAGAGACTCCAGAGGGAACAAAGATTATATATATATACAGCAGAGACTCCAGGGGGAACAAAGATTATATATATATACAGCAGAGACTCCAGAGGGAACAAAGATTATATATACACAGTAGAGACTCCAGAGGGAACAAAGATTATATATATACACAGGAGACTCCAGGGGGAACAAAGATTATATATACACAGTAGAGACTCCAGAGGGAACAAAGATTATATATACACAGTAGAGACTCCAGAGGGAACAAAGATTATATATATACACAGGAGACTCCAGGGGGAACAAAGATTATATATACACAGTAGAGACTCCAGAGGGAACAAAGATTATATATACACAGTAGAGACTCCAGAGGGAACAAAGATTATATATATACACAGTAGAGACTCCAGGGGGAACAAAGTATATATATACACAGTAGAGACTCCAGAGGGAACAAAGATTATATATATACACAGGAGACTCCAGGGGGAACAAAGATTATATATATACACAGTAGAGACTCCAGGGGGAACAAAGATTATATATATACACAGTAGAGACTCCAGGGGGAACAAAGATTATATATATACACAGGAGACTCCAGGGGGAACAAAGATTATATATATACACAGTAGAGACTCCAGGGGGAACAAAGATTATATATATATACAGCAGAGACTCCAGAGGGAACAAAGATTATATATACACAGCAGAGACTCCAGGGGGAACAAAGATTATATATATACACAGTAGAGACTCCAGGGGGAACAAAGATTATATATATACACAGGAGACTCCAGGGGGAAGAAATATAACACTGTTTTTGATCACACAGCAGCAGAAACCAAGGAAAAGAGAGACACAGTGCTACGTATGGTGGAGAATTCAGCCAGAAGTTGTAGTGTATATTGTACCATATTGTTGTCTGAATGGGAGAGATACCCAGTAGGCTATGCTTGCATGTGTGTTAAACATGTTTTGACACAGGGATCACTTCCATATACTTCAAATGATCAAGACATTGCAGTACAATGCCACATTACTGTATTAAAGACATGGTCAGGGTTGGGATCAATTCCATTTCAATTCCAGTCAATATTAGGAAGTACACTGAAATTCCTATTCCAATTCTATTCAAAACTTTTTCAATTGGGAACATTTGGAATTTGGTCTCCTTTTGGAATTGACTGGAATTTATGTAGAATTGACACCAACTCTGGACATATTACAAGGTAACAGGTACTGACTTGTGTCGATGAAGACAGCGTCCACATAGACTTTGGTGCAGAGGGATCCTAATATGAAGCCACAGGCTGGGCCAAACACCAGCGTGGAAAATACTATACCTAAAGAGAAACACAGACAGGACATTTTAATAGTAACATCCACAACGTCAAAAAGACACTTCTCATTGGTAAGGACACGTTTAGACAGATTTATACGAAGGCAAATGTAACCTTTCATAACTTTCCAGTGAAGGCAGAAAAATATACCTTATTTTTATACAATTGGACGACTGTATGCTGCAATGTCACTTTTAGGAGCGACACAGCCAAATGCACAGAACTGGGAGTTATAGATCCGTCATTCGCATTGAAAGCAAGTCTAAGAAGCGGTAGATCTGTTCTATGTGCGCTATTTCTATGCTTCCTGTTCTGAAGTGTAGTTATTGTATCTTTTACTTGTGGTTTTGGACACCAGCTTCAAACAGATGAAAATACAACATTGTTGGTTCTGGAGAATATCACAGCGGTTTAGATGGTACAGTGGTTCTATACACTAGGCCTGCTTGTTTTGTCACATGAACTGAAAATAGATGAACTATTAGAATTTTAGCAACCAGGAAATGGCAGAGTGAGTTCTACATAGCACCTTTAAAAGTTAGTTATTTTAAGAAATATAAATATTTTCAGTTCTAAGCCACAAGAGGGCGGCAGTACTCTGCACATATCTCTCTGACCAGGACCCTTAACACGTTGCCACTACCCTGCATATCTCTCTGACCAGGACCCTTAACACGTTGCCACTACCCTAGATATCTCTCTGACCAGAACCCTTAACACGTTGCCACTACCCTGCATATCTCTCTGACCAGGACCCTTAACACGTTGCCACTACCCTGCATATCTCTATGACCAAGACCTGTTGTCATCAGATCCCTGACAGCTAAGCATCACAACTTACAGTTAGTTACCCTTCAGGTCCTGTTGTCATCAGATCCCTGACAGCTCAGCATCAAGATGGGAGGGCCAGGGAGAACCTTCGAGAACATCTCCTGATGAAATCATTGGCCACTCTAACCGATGGATCACTAGTCACTTTATTAACCCCACTTTAATAATGATGTTTAGACATCTTGCACTACTCATCCCAGATGTATATACTGTATTTTATACCTTCCAGTTCCAGCTGACAGAACCTTCCATTTACAGCTGTCCCCTGACCCTCACTTCTTCATTCTCTCCTCACAAACACATGAGCCTTTGAACAGGGCCATTGAGGAAGGCTCGGTTTATGTCAGGGATACAGTCAGGGATACGGCTGGGTAGCAGTGTGTACAGGACAGAGAGAGGCTGGGTAGCAGTGGGTACAGGCTGGGTACAGGACAAAGAGAGGCTGGGTAGCAGTGGGTACAGGCTGGGTACAGGACAGAGAGAGGCTGGGTAGCAATGGGTACAGGCTGGGTACGGGTACAGGACAGAGAGAGGCTGGGTAGCAGTGGGTACAGGCTGGGTACAGGACAGAGAGAGGCTGGGTAGCAGTGTGTACAGGCTGGGTACGGGTACAGGACAGAGAGAGGCTGGGTAGCAGTGGGTACAGGCTGGGTACAGGACAGAGAGAGGCTGGGTAGCAGTGGGTACAGGCTGGGTACAGGACAGAGAGAGACTGGGTAGCAGTGGGTACAGACTGGGTACAGGACAGAGAGAGATTGGGTAGCAGTGGGTACAGGCTGGGTACAGGACAGAGAGAGACTGGGTAGCAGTGGGTACAGGCTGGGTACGGGTACAGGACAGAGAGAGGCTGGGTAGCAGTGGGTACAGGCTGGGTACAGGACAGAGAGAGGCTGGGTAGCAGTGGGTACAGGCTGGGTACGGGTACAGCACAGAGAGAGGCTGGGTAGCAGTGGGTACAGGCTGAGTACAGGACAGAGAGAGGCTGGGTAGCAGTGGGTACAGGCTGGGTACAGGACAGAGAGAGGCTGGGTAGCCATGGGTACAGGCTGGGTACAGGACAGAGAGAGGCTGGGTAGCAGTGGGTACAGGCTGGGTACAGGACAAAGAGAGGCTGGGTAGCAGTGGGTACAGGCTGGGTACAGGACAGAGAGAGGCTGGGTAGCAGTGGGTACAGGCTGGGTACAGGACAGAGAGAGGCTGTTAGCAGTGGTTACAGGCTGGGTACAGGACAGAGAGAGACTGGGTACAGGCTGGGTACAGGACAGACAGAGGCTGGGTAGCAGTGGGTACAGGCTGGGTACAGGACAGAGAGAGGCTGACATATGGCTGATCTCATCATACTACTGACTGAGGGACATATGGCTGATCTCCATATCATACTAATAACTGAGGGACATATGGCTGATCTCATCATACTACTGACTGGGGGACATATGGCTGATCTCCAGTTCATACTACTGACTGAGGGACATATGGCTGATCTCATCATACTACTGACTGGGGGACATATGGCTGATCTCATCATACTACTGACTGGGGGACATATGGCTGATCTCCAGTTCATACTACTGACTGAGGGACATATGGCTGATCTCCATATCATACTACTGACTGAGGGACATATGGCTGATCTCCATATCATACTACTGACTGAGGGACATATGGCTGATCTCCATATCATACTACTGACTGAGGAACATATGGCTGATCTCATCAGACTACTGACTGAGGGACATATGGCTGATCTCCATATCATACTACTAACTGGGGGACATATGGCTGATCTCATCATACTACTGACTGAGGGACATATGGCTGATCTCCATATCATACTACTGACTGAGGGACATATGGCTGATCTCATCATACTACTGACTGAGGGACATATGGCTGATCTCATCATACTACTGACTGAGGGACATATGGCTGATCTCATCATACTACTGACTGAGGGACATATGGCTGATCTTCATATCATACTACTGACTGAGGGACATATGGCGGATCTCATCATACTACTGACTGAGGGACATATGGCTGATCTCATCATACTACTGACTGAGGGACATATGGCTGATCTCATCATACTACTGACTGAGGGACATATGGCTGATCTCATCATACTACTGACTGAGGGACATATGGCTGATCATGCCCCAGGACTACCTGACATGATGACTCCTTGCTGTCCCCAGTCCACCTGGCTGTGCTGCTGCTCCAGTTTCAACTGTTCTGCCTTATTATTATTCGACCATGCTGGTCATTTATGAACATTTGAACATCTTGGCCATGTTCTGTTATAATCTCCACCCGGCACAGCCAGAAGAGGACTGGCCATCCCACATATGCTCTCTCTAATTCTCTCTTTCTTTCTCTCTCTCGGAGGACCTGAGCCCTAGGACCATGCCCCAGGAATACCTGACATGATGACTCCTTGCTGTCCCCAGTCCACCTGACTGTGCTGCTGCTCCAGTTTCAACTATTCTGCCTTATTATTATTCGACCATGCTGGTCATCTATGAACATTTGAACATCTTGACCATGTTTTGTTATAATCTCCACCCGGCACAGCCAGAAGAGGACTGGCCACCCCACATAGCCTGGTTCCTCTCTAGGTTTCTTCCTAGGTTTTGGCCTTTCTAGGGAGTTTTTCCTAGCCACCGTGCTTCTACACCTGCATTGCTTGCTGTTTGGGGTTTTAGGCTGGGTTTCTGTACAGCACTTTGAGATATCAGCTGATGTACGAAGGGCTATATAAATAAATTTGATTTGATTTGATCTCATCATACTACTGACTGAGGGACATATGGCTGATCTCCATATCATACTACTGACTGAGGGACATATGGCTGAACTCCATATCATACTACTGACTGAGGGACATACAGCTGATCTCATCATACTACTGACTGAGGGACATATGGCTGATCTCATCATACTACTGACTGAGGGACATACAGCTGATCTCATCATACTACTGACTGAGGGACATACGGCTGATCTCCATATCATACTACTGACTGAGGGACATATGGCTGATCTCATCATACTACTGACTGAGGGACATATGGCTGATCTCCATATCATACTACTGACTGGGGGACATATGGCTGATCTCCATATCATACTACTGACTGAGGGACATATGGCTGATCTCCATATCATACTACTGACTGAGGGACATATGGCTGATCTCATCATACTACTGACTGAGGGACATATGGCTGATCTCCATATCATACTACTGACTGGGGGACATATGGCTGATCTCCATATCATACTACTGACTGAGGGACATATGGCTGATCTCCATATCATACTACTGACTGGGGGACATATGGCTGATCTCCATATCATACTACTGACTGAGGGACATATGGCTGATCTCTATATTATACTACTGACTGAGGGACATATGGCTGATCTCTATATTATACTACTGACTGAGGGACATATGGCTGATCTCCATATCATACTACTGACTGAGGGACATACAGCTGATCTCATCATACTACTGACTGAGGGACATATGGGTGATCTCATCATACTACTGACTGAGGGACATATGGCTGATCTCCATATCATACTATTGACTGAGGGACATATGGCTGATCTCATCATACTACTGACTAGGGGACATATGGCTGATCTCATCAACTTTATTATCATCTGGATGGACAAATGGATGTGCTTTTCATTCATCACATGTAACTTTAATAAAGATACAACAGTATATTTGGGTAATAGGTTAGCTATTTTATAAACTATGAGAACAGGGGTGTTTCCTGCAAACAAAGCAGCTTAAACCCTTAGTGAGGACTGTTTAAGACAACATGGCTAAGAGAGGTCCGTCAGTGAGCTAGTCCCACCCAGAATAGCCCTAATGGATGAGCTGGAGACTGGACCAGCTGGAAACCGACCTGTGTGTGTGTGTGTGTGTGTGTGTGTGTGTGTGTGTGTGTGTGTGTGTGTGTGTGTGTGTGTGTGTGTGTGTGTGTGTGTGTGTGTGTGTGTGTGTGTGTGTGTGTGTGTTGCAGGCCCGGTTCTAACATTTTTGGGGCCCCCCGCCAAGAGATCAAATAAATATTGTGGCCCCTCTCTTGAACGTTAAAGTACATGCCCTGCAGTTCTACACATTTTGCCATGGGGAGTTGAGAAAATGTTGCATTTTTAAAGCCAGTTTTCTGCAGTTGTACACATTTTGCCATGTTAATGATATCTGAGTGATACTGACTAATAATTCTAAACATTGTTATCTGGCTGATTGAAGGTCAGTGACTGACATAACAAGTGAAAAACAGCTGATGCACAACCACATTTCAAACTTGCACCTTGTGTATTCTACTAATTTAACTCTCAACAGTAAGTTGAGACCCTGAGTTTCCCCCAAAAAATTATATGATTACATTTTTGGGGTCGGCGACCGCTCATGTCGCTTATGCCTGGAGCCGGCCCAGTAGTCCTAATGGTGGTTTTAAACAAGAACTCCAGCCTAGTAAATGAATCCTTGTGTAAACTGTAGATGGAGTCCTCCCTTCAGAAGTTTATTTAGAACTAACAACATGGACCCCAACCCTTAATCCTCCTGCAGACACACCTGTAGAGGTCTGTATAAAAGCCCAGGACTGACCAGACAGAATCACACATCAAGACTCAGTGCCAAGGAGCCTCTCCAAAGCATCTCAAAGACCAAGACATCTAGAGTATCTTCACTGCCAGATCCAAGGAGCCATCCACACACTGAAGATGGAGCAAAGCCCCTCTCTAACCATCCTGCTGCTGGTACTGGGCCTCTCTCAGGCCCAAATGGACCACAGTGGACCAGCCATGTGGATAGACCACCTTGAGGCTGTAGATATCACTGAGAGAATTCTGACCGCTAATAACGGCTCTGATGAGATGCTGATGGAGGGAGACCTGGTGGTACCAAGAACCAGAAACGCCATGCAGTGCATGCAAGGAGGAAACAGCTGCCTGTGGAACAAAGCCTCTAGCGGATACGTTGAAGTGCCCTACACAATAGAAGACAGCAGATTCACTCCCTCCGACAGGAAGGAGATTGAGCATGCCGTCCAGTCGTTCCACAGCAAGACCTGCATTCACTTTGTGCCACGTGGCAACCAGAAAGACTACATCAGCTTTGAGAGTTTGAACGGCTGCTACTCTTCTCTCGGGAGAATTGGAGGGAAACAGACGGTCTCTGTTAACAGCGTTGGCTGCATCTTTCTCGGCATCATTCAGCACGAGACCCTCCATGCTCTGGGATTCCAGCACGAGCAAACCAGGAGCGACCGTGACCAGTACATCAGGATCAACTGGAGTAACATCGACTCTAACATGGCCTATAACTTCGATAAACAAAACACCAACAACCTGAACACTCCCTATGACTACAGCTCTGTCATGCACTATGGAAAAACAGCCTTCTCTATCAACGGGATGGACACCATCACCCCCATCCCCAACCCCGACGTGTCCATCGGCCAGAGACAGGGGTTGTCCACCACTGACATCCTGAGGATCAACCGACTCTACGGCTGCTGAGAGGAAGACATCAAGTCACAGGAGGAGGAGAGTAAAGGTGAAGATGTCTACAATACATCTGACACATTATCCAGTGTCCTGTTCATTCAAATCATCAGCCGTGTGTTATTCACAATAATTCACGGCTTCTCATGTCTTATTGCCTTATCGGATTTAGATCAAATAAATATTTTGTAGTACAGAACAATGTGGTTTTCTGTATCACTTTGGATTGAAACATAGAAATAAAAGCATTTGAAACAACATTATTGAATCTTCATGTGTTTCTCTGATGACACTATGGTGCTGTATATATGTTGACAATGTATCCTCCAATGTTTCCGGAAGTTGCTGTAGCCTGGTTCTAGCCTGCTGGTAGCCTGGTTCTAGCCTGCTGGTAGCCTGGTTCTAGCCTGCTGGTAGCCTGGTTCTAGCCTGCTGGTAGCCTGGTTCTAGCCTGCTGGTAGCCTGGTTCTAGCCTGGCGGTAGGCTGGTTCTAACCTGCTGTAGCCTGGTTCTAGCCTGGCGGTAGGCTAGTTCTAGCCTGCCGGTAACCTGGTTCTAGTCTGCCGGTAGCCTGGTTCTAGCCGGGCGGTAGGCTAGTTCTAGCCTGCCGGTAACCTGGTTCTAGTCTGCCGGTAGCCTGGTTCTAGTCTGCCGGTAGCCTGGTTCTAGCCTGCTGGTAACCTGGTTCTAGCCTGCTGGTAACCTGGTTCTAGCCTAGGGGTAGCTTGGTTCTAGCCTGCTGGTAGCATGGTTCTAGCCTGCTGGTAGCTTGGTTCTAGCCTGGTGGTAGCCTGGTTCTAGCCTGCTGGTAGCTTGGTTCTAGTCTGCTGGTAGCCTGGTTCTAGCCTGCAGGTAGCCTGGTTCTAGTCTGGTGGCAACCTGGTTCTAGCCTGGCGGTAGGCTGGTTCTAACCTGCTGTAGCCTTGTTCTAACCTGCTGGTAGCCTGGTTCTAGCCTGCTGGTAGCCTGGTTCCAGCCTGGCGGTAGACTGGTTCTAGCCTGCTGGTAGCATGGTTCTAGCCTGCTGGTAGCATGGTTCTAGCCTGCTGGTAGCTTGGTTCTAGCCTGGTAGTAGCCTGGTTCTAGCCTGGCAGTAGCTTGGTTCTAGTCTGCTGGTAGCCTGGTTCCAGTCTGCAGGTAGCCTAGTTCTAGCCTGCAGGTAGCTTGGGTCTAGCCTGGTGGTAGCTTGGTTCTAGTCTGCTGGTAGCTTGGTTCTAGTCTGCTGGTAGCCTGGTTCTAGTCTGCAGATAGTCTGGTTCTAGTCTGGTGGTAACCTGGTTCTAGCCTGCTGGTAGCCTGGTTCCAGCCTGGCGATAGACTGGTTCTAGCCTGCTGGTAGCCTGGTTCTAGCCTGCCGGTAGCCTGGTTCTAGCCTGCTGGTAGCCTGGTTCTAGTCTGGCGATAGCCTGGTTCTAGCCTGCTGGTAGCCTGGTTCTAGCCTGCTGGTAGCCTGGTTCTAGCCTGCTGGTAGTCTGGTTCTAGCCTGCTGGTAGCCTGGTTCTAGTCTGGTGGTAGCCTGGTTCTAGCCTGCTGGTAGCCTGGTTCTAGCCTGCTGGTAGCCTGGTTCTAGTCTGCTGGTAGCCTTGTTCTGTCTAATGACACATTAACTACAGAGGTCTAATGACACAGTGACTACAGAGGTCTCCAGTTTTCTGCAGTTGTACACATTTTGCCATGTTCAAATCAAATCAATCAAATCAAATCAAATCAAATTTTATTTGTCACATACACATGGTTAGCAGATGTTAATGCGAGTGTAGCGAAATGCTTGTGCTTCTAGTTCCGACAATGCAGTAATAACCAACAAGTAATCTAACTAACAATTCCAAAACTACTGTCTTGTACACAGTGTGAGGGGATAAAGAATATGTACATAAGGATATATGAATGAGTGATGGTACAGAGCAGCATAGGCAGATACAGTAGATTTTATCGAGTACAGTATATACATATGAGATGAGTATGTAAACAAAGTGGCATAGTTAAAGTGGCTAGTGATACATGTATTACATAAGGATACAGTCGATGATATAGAGTACAGTATATACGTATGCCTATGAGATGAATAATGTAGGGTAAGTAACATTATATAAGGTAGCATTGTTTAAAGTGGCTAGTGATATATTTACATCATTTCCCATCAATTCCCATTATTAAAGTGGCTGGAGTTGTGTCAGTGTGTTGGCAGAAGCCACTCAATGTTAGTGGTGGCTGTTTAACAGTCTGATAGCCTTGAGATAGAAGCTGTTTTTCAGTCTCTCGGTCCCAGCTTTGATGCACCTGTACTGACCTCGCCTTCTGGATGATAGCGGGGTGAACAGGCAGTGGCTCGGGTGGTTGATGTCCTTGATGATCTTTATGGCCTTCCTGTGACATCGGGTGGTGTAGGTGTCCTGGAGGGCAGGTAGTTTGCCCCCGGTGATGCGTTGTGCAGACCTCACTACCCTCTGGAGAGCCTTACGGTTGAGGGCGGAGCAGTTGCCATACCAGGCGGTGATACAGCCCGCCAGGATGCTCTCGATTGTGCATCTGTAGAAGTTTGTGAGTGCTTTTGGTGACAAGCCAAATTTCTTCAGCCTCCTGAGGTTGAAGAGGCGCTGCTGCGCCTTCTTCACAATGCTGTCTGTGTGAGTGGACCAATTCAGTTTGTCTGTGATGTGTATGCCGAGGAACTTAAAACTTGCTACCCTCTCCACTACTGTTCCATCGATGTGGATAGGGGGGTGTTCCCTCTGCTGTTTCCTGAAGTCCACAATCATCTCCTTAGTTTTGTTGACGTTGAGTGTGAGGTTATTTTCCTGACACCACACTCCGAGGGCCCTCACCTCCTCCCTGTAGGCCGTCTCGTCGTTGTTGGTAATCAAGCCTACCACTGTTGTGTCGTCCGCAAACTTGATGATTGAGTTGGAGGCGTGCGTGGCCACGCAGTCGTGGGTGAACAGGGAGTACAGGAGAGGGCTCAGAACGCACCCTTGTGGGGCCCCAGTGTTGAGGATCAGCGGGGAGTAGATGTTGTTGCCTACCCTCACCACCTGGGGGTGGCCCGTCAGGAAGTCCAGTACCCAGTTGCACAGGGCGGGGTCGAGACCCAGGGTCTCGAGCTTGATGACGAGCTTGGAGGGTACTATGGTGTTGAATGCCGAGCTGTAGTCAATGAACAGCATTCTCACATAGGTATTCCTCTTGTCCAGATGGGTTAGGGCAGTGTGCAGTGTGGTTGAGATTGCATCGTCTGTGGACCTATTTGGGCGGTAAGCAAATTGGAGTGGGTCTAGGGTGTCAGGTAGGGTGGAGGTGATATGGTCCTTGACTAGTCTCTCAAAGCACTTCATGATGACGGATGTGAGTGCTACGGGGCGGTAGTCGTTTAGCTCAGTTACCTTAGCTTTCTTGGGAACAGGAACAATGGTGGCCCTCTTGAAGCATGTGGGAACAGCAGACTGGTATAGGGATTGATTGAATATGTCCGTAAACACACCGGCCAGCTGGTCTGCGCATGCTCTGAGGGCGCGGCTGGGGATGCCGTCTGGGCCTGCAGCCTTGCGAGGGTTAACACGTTTAAATGTCTTACTCACCTCGGCTGCAGTGAAGGAGAGACCGCAAGTTTTCGTTGCAGGCCGTGTCAGTGGCACTGTATTGTCCTCAAAGCGGGCAAAAAAGTTATTTAGTCTGCCTGGGAGCAGGACATCCTGGTCCGTGACTGGGCTGGATTTCTTCCTGTAGTCCGTGATTGACTGTAGACCCTGCCACATGCCTCTTGTGTCTGAGCCGTTGAATTGAGATTCTACTTTGTCTCTGTACTGACGCTTAGCTTGTTTGATAGCCTTGCGGAGGGAATAGCTGCACTGTTTGTATTCGGTCATGTTACCAGACACCTTGCCCTGATTAAAAGCAGTGGTACGCGCTTTCAGTTTCACACGAATGCTGCCATCAATCCACGGTTTCTGGTTAGGGAATGTTTTAATCGTTGCTATGGGAACGACATCTTCAACGCACGTTCTAATGAACTCGCACACCGAATCAGCGTATTCGTCAATGTTGTTGTCTGACGCAATACGAAACATGTCCCAGTCCACGTGATGGAAGCAGTCTTGGAGTGTGGAGTCAGCTTGGTCGGACCAGCGTTGGACAGACCTCAGCGTGGGAGCCTCTTGTTTTAGTTTCTGTCTGTAGGCAGGGATCAACAAAATGGAGTCGTGGTCAGCTTTTCCGAAAGGGGGGCGGGGCAGGGCCTTATATGCGTCGCGGAAGTTAGAGTAACAATGATCCAAGGTCTTTCCACCCCTGGTTGCGCAATCGATATGCTGATAAAATTTGGGGAGTCTTGTTTTCAGATTAGCCTTGTTAAAATCCCCAGCTACAATGAATGCAGCCTCCGGATAAATGGTTTCCAGTTTGCAAAGAGTCAAATAAAGTTCATTCAGAGCCAACGATGTGTCTGCTTGGGGGGGGATATATACGGCTGTGATTATAATCGAAGAGAATTCTCTTGGTAGATAATGCGGTCTACATTTGATTGTGAGGAATTCTAAATCAGGTGAACAGAAGGATTTGAGTTCCTGTATGTTTCTTTCATCACATCATGTCACGTTAGTCATAAGGCATACGCCCCCGCCCCTCTTTTTACCAGAAAGATGTTTTTTCCTGTCTGCGCGATGTGTGGAGAAACCTGTTGGCTGCACCGCTTCGGATAGCGTCTCTCCAGTAAGCCACGTTTCCGTGAAGCAAAGAACGTTACAGTCTCTGATGTCCCTCTGGAATGCTACCCTTGCTCGGATTTCATCAACCTTGTTGTCAAGAGACTAGACATTGGCAAGAATAATGCTAGGGAATGGTGCACGATGTGCCCGTCTCCGGAGTCTGACCAGAAGACCGCCTCGTTTCCCTCTTTTTCGGAGTCGTTTTTTTGGGTCGCTGCATGGGATCCACTCCGTTGTCCTGTTTGTAAGGCAGAGCACAGGATCCGCGTCGCGAAAAGCGTATTCTTGGTCGTACTGATGGTGAGTTGACGCTGATCTTATATTCAGTAGTTCTTCTCGACTGTATGTGATGAAACCTAAGATGACCTGGGGTACTAATGTAAGAAATAACACGTAAAAAAACAAAAAACTGCATAGTTTCCTAGGAACGCGAAGCGAGGCGGCCATCTCTGTCGGCGCCGAATGTTAATGATATCTGAGTGATACTGACTAATAATTCTAAACATTGTTATCTGGCTGATTGAAGGTCAGTGACTGACATAACAAGTGAAAAACAGCTGATGCACATCCACATTTCAAACTTGCACCTTGTGTATTCTACTAATTTAACTCTCAACAGTAAGTTGAGACCCTGAGTTTCCCCCAAAAAATTATATGATTACATTTTTGGGGTCGGCGACCGCTCATGTCGCTTATGCCTGGAGCCGGCCCAGTAGTCCTAATGGTGGTTTTAAACAAGAACTCCAGCCTAGTAAATGAATCCTTGTGTAAACTGTAGATGGAGTCCTCCCTTCAGAAGTTTATTTAGAACTAACAACATGGACCCCAACCCTTAATCCTCCTGCAGACACACCTGTAGAGGTCTGTATAAAAGCCCAGGACTGACCAGACAGAATCACACATCAAGACTCAGTGCCAAGGAGCCTCTCCAAAGCATCTCAAAGACCAAGACATCTAGAGTATCTTCACTGCCAGATCCAAGGAGCCATCCACACACTGAAGATGGAGCAAAGCCCCTCTCTAACCATCCTGCTGCTGGTACTGGGCCTCTCTCAGGCCCAAATGGACCACAGTGGACCAGCCATGTGGATAGACCACCTTGAGGCTGTAGATATCACTGAGAGAATTCTGACCGCTAATAACGGCTCTGATGAGATGCTGATGGAGGGAGACCTGGTGGTACCAAGAACCAGAAACGCCATGCAGTGCATGCAAGGAGGAAACAGCTGCCTGTGGAACAAAGCCTCTAGCGGATACGTTGAAGTGCCCTACACAATAGAAGACAGCAGATTCACTCCCTCCGACAGGAAGGAGATTGAGCATGCCGTCCAGTCGTTCCACAGCAAGACCTGCATTCACTTTGTGCCACGTGGCAACCAGAAAGACTACATCAGCTTTGAGAGTTTGAACGGCTGCTACTCTTCTCTCGGGAGAATTGGAGGGAAACAGACGGTCTCTGTTAACAGCGTTGGCTGCATCTTTCTCGGCATCATTCAGCACGAGACCCTCCATGCTCTGGGATTCCAGCACGAGCAAACCAGGAGCGACCGTGACCAGTACATCAGGATCAACTGGAGTAACATCGACTCTAACATGGCCTATAACTTCGATAAACAAAACACCAACAACCTGAACACTCCCTATGACTACAGCTCTGTCATGCACTATGGAAAAACAGCCTTCTCTATCAACGGGATGGACACCATCACCCCCATCCCCAACCCCGACGTGTCCATCGGCCAGAGACAGGGGTTGTCCACCACTGACATCCTGAGGATCAACCGACTCTACGGCTGCTGAGAGGAAGACATCAAGTCACAGGAGGAGGAGAGTAAAGGTGAAGATGTCTACAATACATCTGACACATTATCCAGTGTCCTGTTCATTCAAATCATCAGCCGTGTGTTATTCACAATAATTCACGGCTTCTCATGTCTTATTGCCTTATCGGATTTAGATCAAATAAATATTTTGTAGTACAGAACAATGTGGTTTTCTGTATCACTTTGGATTGAAACATAGAAATAAAAGCATTTGAAACAACATTATTGAATCTTCATGTGTTTCTCTGATGACACTATGGTGCTGTATATATGTTGACAATGTATCCTCCAATGTTTCCGGAAGTTGCTGTAGCCTGGTTCTAGCCTGCTGGTAGCCTGGTTCTAGCCTGCTGGTAGCCTGGTTCTAGCCTGCTGGTAGCCTGGTTCTAGCCTGCTGGTAGCCTGGTTCTAGCCTGCTGGTAGCCTGGTTCTAGCCTGGCGGTAGGCTGGTTCTAACCTGCTGTAGCCTGGTTCTAGCCTGGCGGTAGGCTAGTTCTAGCCTGCCGGTAACCTGGTTCTAGTCTGCCGGTAGCCTGGTTCTAGCCGGGCGGTAGGCTAGTTCTAGCCTGCCGGTAACCTGGTTCTAGTCTGCCGGTAGCCTGGTTCTAGTCTGCCGGTAGCCTGGTTCTAGCCTGCTGGTAACCTGGTTCTAGCCTGCTGGTAACCTGGTTCTAGCCTAGGGGTAGCTTGGTTCTAGCCTGCTGGTAGCATGGTTCTAGCATGCTGGTAGCTTGGTTCTAGCCTGGTGGTAGCCTGGTTCTAGCCTGCTGGTAGCTTGGTTCTAGTCTGCTGGTAGCCTGGTTCTAGCCTGCAGGTAGCCTGGTTCTAGTCTGGTGGTAACCTGGTTCTAGCCTGGCGGTAGGCTGGTTCTAACCTGCTGTAGCCTTGTTCTAACCTGCTGGTAGCCTGGTTCTAGCCTGCTGGTAGCCTGGTTCCAGCCTGGCGGTAGACTGGTTCTAGCCTGCTGGTAGCATGGTTCTAGCCTGCTGGTAGCATGGTTCTAGCCTGCTGGTAGCTTGGTTCTAGCCTGGTAGTAGCCTGGTTCTAGCCTGGCAGTAGCTTGGTTCTAGTCTGCTGGTAGCCTGGTTCCAGTCTGCAGGTAGCCTAGTTCTAGCCTGCAGGTAGCTTGGGTCTAGCCTGGTGGTAGCTTGGTTCTAGTCTGCTGGTAGCTTGGTTCTAGTCTGCTGGTAGCCTGGTTCTAGTCTGCAGATAGTCTGGTTCTAGTCTGGTGGTAACCTGGTTCTAGCCTGCTGGTAGCCTGGTTCCAGCCTGGCGATAGACTGGTTCTAGCCTGCTGGTAGCCTGGTTCTAGCCTGCCGGTAGCCTGGTTCTAGCCTGCTGGTAGCCTGGTTCTAGTCTGGCGATAGCCTGGTTCTAGCCTGCTGGTAGCCTGGTTCTAGTCTGCTGGTAGCCTGGTTCTAGCCTGCTGGTAGTCTGGTTCTAGCCTGCTGGTAGCCTGGTTCTAGTCTGGTGGTAGCCTGGTTCTAGCCTGCTGGTAGCCTGGTTCTAGCCTGCTGGTAGCCTGGTTCTAGTCTGCTGGTAGCCTTGTTCTGTCTAATGACACATTAACTACAGAGGTCTAATGACACAGTGACTACAGAGGTCTAATGACAGTGTTATTAGGCCTCTGTAGTCACTGTGTCATTAGGCCTCTGTAGTCACTGTGTCATTAGACCTCTGTAGTCACTGTGTCATTAGACCTCTGTAGTCACTGTGTCATTAGACCTCTGTAGTCACTGTGTCATGTAGTCACTGTGTCATTAAACCTCTGTAGTCACTGTCATTAGGTTTACGTAACCTAGTGACTGGTCAGAATCAGTCCCTCAGTCAGCCCCTTAGTCACGCCATTAGTCTTGATGGTGATTTAAATGTAGGGGAGAGATTCATTTGAGAGTTAATCCAGGGCTAGTATTTATTAGTTAGAGCCACAGAGTTAATCCAGGGCTAGTATTTATTAGTTAGAGCCAGAGAGTTAATCCAGGGCTAGTACTTGTTAGTTAGAACCACAGAGTTAATCCTTGGTTAGTACTTGTTAGTTAGAACCACAGAGTTAATCCTGGGCTAGTACTTGTTAGTTAGAGCCAGAGTTAATCCAGGGCTAGTACTTGTTAGTTAGAGACAGAGTTAATCCAGAGCTAGTATTTATTAGTTAGACCCACAGAGTTAATCCAGGGCTAGTACTTGTTAGTTAGAGCCAGAGAGTTAATCCAGGGCTAGTACTTGTTAGTTAGAGCCAGAGAGTTAATCCAGGGCTAGTACTTGTTAGTTAGAGCCAGAGAGTTAATCCAGGGCTAGTATTTATTAGTTAGATCCAGAGAGTTAATTCAGGGATAGTACTTGTTAGTTAGAGACAGAGTTAATCCAGGGCTAGTACTTGTTAGTTAGAGCCACAGAGTTAATCCAGGGCTAGTACTTGTTAGTTAGAGCCACAGAGGTAATCCAGGGCTAGTACTTGTTAGTTAGAGCCACAGAGGTAATCCAGGGCTAGTACTTGTTAGTTAGAGCCACAGAGGTAATCCAGGGCTAGTACTTGCTAGTTAGAGCCACTAAGGTAATCCAGGGCTAGTACTTGTTAGTTAGAGCCACAGAGTTAATCCAGGGCTAGTACTTGTTAGTTAGAGCCACAGAGGTAATCCAGGGCTAGTACTTGTTAGTTAGAGCCACAGAGGTAATCCAGGGCTAGTACTTGTTAGTTAGAGCCACAGAGGTAATCCAGGGCTAGTACTTGTTAGTTAGAGCCACTAAGGTAATCCAGGGCTAGTACTTGTTAGTTAGAGCCCGAGAGTTAATCCAGGGATAGTACTTGTTAGTTAGAGACAGAGTTAATCCAGGGCTAGTATTTATTAGTTAGAGACAGAGAGTTAATCCAGGGCTAGTACTTGTTAGTTAGAGCCACAGAGTTAATCCAGGGCTAGTACTTGTTAGTTAGAGCCACAGAGGTAATCCAGGGCTAGTACTTGTTAGTTAGAGCCACTAAGGTAATCCAGGGCTAGTACTTGTTAGTTAGAGCCCGAGAGTTAATCCAGGGATAGTACTTGTTAGTTAGAGACAGAGTTAATCCAGGGCTAGTATTTATTAGTTAGAGACAGAGAGTTAATCCAGGGCTAGTACTTGTTAGTTAGAGCCACAGAGTTAATCCAGGGTTAGTACTTATTAGTTAGAGCCACAGAGGTAATCCAGGGCTAGTTGGTTAGAGCCAGATAATGTTGTAAAGAATGGAGTCATTATGATATAGTGTTGAATTGAGTTTTTCTTCTCATATACTAGCCACTGTATTCTGCCTGTTGTGCTGATGCTAAATTACCTCATTACCATCTGTTACTGTCCTCATCATTCTCTCTCAGCACTTAACCTCTATGGCAGGGGTCGGCAACTGGCAGCCCGCGTGCCAAAATCGGCCTGCCAGTCATTTGTTTTGGGCTCCCCCAAAGCTTTTTGCAAAAAAACATTACAATAATAATTGGTCCAAAAAGACTAAAAACCGCCAGGAATCCAGCGAAAAAAAGAAATTTGATCGTGTCTCAATGTAATCAAGCTATGAAATTACTATGGAACAACTTTTACAAATACAATCTCTTTTTGGGTCAATTTAATTGTGGTCAATTTAGAGTGTACAAATTATTATAATTATGTTCCATTCTCCCAACCATCTGCTCTGACATGAATCAGCCCTAGGCTGTAGTTACCTACCTCTGCTCTATGGTGTGCGTTTCCAAACACATCACAGGAATACTAACAAGTAGTTAGTCATGTTCCAATAGGTTATATTGTCACTGATCAGGGAACCAAATTCAACTCCAAGCTCGTAAAGCAGCATCACAGACAGCATGGCACAACCCGTTACCACCCTCAAACTGACGGGCTGGTTGAACGTTTCAGCGAGGTGCTCCAAGTTATTTTGTTCTAAAGTGTGTGGTCCTACTCACCTACAGTATATACAGAGAGAACCTGCTGGAATTGTGGTTAGGGTTAGTGTGGTTAGGGAGTGGTAGTTAACTGACCTCTATATACAGTATAGAGACGAGTCACTACTTTCTTCCTAATGCGTGTGGTCCTACTCCATATACAGAGACGAGTAACAGTTGTTCCATTATTAATATGTATATTATATAAGGTTGATATACTCACCTATATACAGAGACGAGTAACAGTTGTTCCATTATTAATATGTATATTATATAAGGTTGATATACTCACCTATATACAGAGAGGAGTCTTTCCTCTTAACGTGGTCGTCTATGTAGGACACCCCTAGAGGCTGTACTGGTGTTGCCCCGATCCCCAGCAGTACCTGGGCCCCTATCAGCAGCAGGTACATCATGTTGGTGTTGGACTTGTTCCCACACAGGAAGGCGGAGTCTCTGCCCTCAGTCCTGGTCATGTTGGAACACACATCCCTCCCGTCCTCCGCGTGCCACCCATCCCCGGCCTCATACTCATACTGGTGGGTCAGGAACTCTGGCAGGGCGGAGAGCAGCGCTCCCAGCGCCATGACGAGGCCCCCACAGCCAATCAGACGCGGCCGATGGGCCTTTGCACCGAAGTAGCTGACAAATAGGATGAGGGCCAGGTTGCCGATCTCAAAGCTGCTGGCGATCACGCCCACGTCGGCGGACTGGAGGTTGAAGCGGCGCTCCAGGGTGGTCAGAACACTCACCTAGAAACACAATGTTATATCTGTCTACGTAGTGTGGAGGAGAGGGCTATCTGTCTATGTAGTGTGGAGGAGAGGGCTATCTGTCTATGTAGTGTGGAGGAGAGGGCTATCTGTCTACGTAGTGTGGGGGAGAGGGTTATCTGTCTACGTAGTGTGGAGGAGAGGGCTATCTGTCTATGTAGTGTGGGGCAGAGGGCTATCTGTCTATGTAGTGTGGAGGAGAGGGCTATCTGTCTATGTAGTGTGGGGAGAGGGCTATCTGTCTACGTACTGTGGAGGAGAGGGCTATCTGTCTATGTAGTGTGGGGGAGAGGGCTATCTGTCTATGTAGTGTGGGGGAGAGGGCTATCTGTCTATGTAGTGTGGGGGAGAGGGCTATCTGTCTACGTAGTGTGGGGGAGAGGGCTATCTGTCTACGTAGTGTGGGGGAGAGGGCTATCTGTCTATGTAGTGTGGAGGAGAGGGATATCTGTAGTATGTAGTGTGGGGGAGAGGGTTATCTGTACTATGTAGTGTGGGGGAGAGGGATATCTGTACTATGTAGTGTGGGGGAGAGGGATATCTGTACTATGTAGTGTGGGGGAGAGGGATATCTGTACTATGTAGTGTGGGAGAGAGGGATATCTGTACTATGTAGTGTGGGGGAGAGGGATATCTGTAGTATGTAGTGTGGGGGAGAGGGATATCTGTACTATGTAGTGTGGGGGAGAGGGATATCTGTACTATGTAGTGTGGGGGAGAGGGATATCTGTACTATGTAGTGTGGGGGAGAGGGATATCTGTACTATGTAGTGTGGGGGAGAGGGCTATCTGTAGTGTGGAGGAGAGGGATATCTGTAGTATGTAGTGTGGGGGAGAGGGTTATCTGTACTATGTAGTGTGGGGGAGAGGGATATCTGTACTATGTAGTGTGGGGGAGAGGGATATCTGTACTATGTAGTGTGGGGGAGAGGGATATCTGTACTATGTAGTGTGGGGGAGAGGGATATCTGTACTATGTAGTGTGGGGGAGAGGGATATCTGTACTATGTAGTGTGGGGGAGAGGGATATCTGTACTATGTAGTGTGGGGGAGAGGGATATCTGTACTATGTAGTGTGGGGGAGAGGGATATCTGTACTATGTAGTGTGGGGGAGAGGGATATCTGTCTATGTAATGTTGGGGAGAGGGATATATGTCTATGTAGTGTGGGGGAGAGGGATATCTGTACTATGTAGTGTGGGGGAGAGGGTTATCTGTACTATGTAGTGTGGGGGAGAGGGATATCTGTACTATGTAGTGTGGGGGAGAGGGATATCTGTAGTGTGGAGGAGAGGGATATCTGTACTATGTAGTGTGGGGGAGAGGGATATCTGTAATATGTAGTGTGGGGGAGAGGGATATCTGTAGTATGTAGTGTGGGGGAGAGGGATATCTGTACTATGTAGTGTGGGGGAGAGGGATATCTGTACTATGTAGTGTGGGGGAGAGGGATATCTGTACTATGTAGTGTGGGGGAGAGGGCTATCTGTAGTGTGGAGGAGAGGGATATCTGTAGTATGTAGTGTGGGGGAGAGGGTTATCTGTACTATGTAGTGTGGGGGAGAGGGATATCTGTACTATGTAGTGTGGGGGAGAGGGATATCTGTACTATGTAGTGTGGGGGAGAGGGATATCTGTACTATGTATTGTGGGGGAGAGGGATATCTGTACTATGTAGTGTGGAGGAGAGGGATATCTGTAGTATGTAGTGTGGGGGAGAGGGATATCTGTACTATGTAGTGTGGGGGAGAGGGATATCTGTACTATGTAGTGTGGGGGAGAGAGATATCTGTAATTTGTAGTGTGGGGGAGAGGGATATCTGTACTATGTAGTGTGGGGGAGAGGGATATCTGTACTATGTAGTGTGGGGGAGAGGGATATCTGTACTATGTAGTGTGGGGGAGAGAGATATCTGTACTATGTAGTGTGGGGGAGAGGGATATCTGTACTATGTAGTGTGGGGGAGAGGGATATCTGTACTATGTAGTGTGGGGGAGAGGGATATTTGTACTATGTAGTGTGGGGGAGAGAGATATCTGTACTATGTAGTGTGGGGGAGAGAGATATCTGTAATTTGTAGTGTGGGGGAGAGGGATATCTGTACTATGTAGTGTGGGGGAGAGGGATATCTGTACTATGTAGTGTGGGGGAGAGAGATATCTGTACTATGTAGTGTGGGGGAGAGGGATATCTGTACTATGTAGTGTGGGGGAGAGGGATATCTGTAATTTGTAGTGTGGGGGAGAGAGATATCTGTAATTTGTAGTGTGGGGGAGAGGGATATCTGTACTATGTAGTGTGGGGGAGACGAGGAGCCTATAAGGTTGACATCTCAAATCAAATCACACTTTATTTGTCACATGCGCTGAACACAACCTCTTATAAGGGCTTGTTAAGTAAGCATTTCACTGTAAGGTCTACCTACACCTGTTGTATTCAGCATTTCACTGTAAGGTCTACCTACACCTGTTGTATTCAGCATTTCACTGTGAGGTCTACCTACACCTGTTGTATTCAGCATTTCACTGTAAGGTCTACCTTCACCTGTTGTATTCAGCATTTCACTGTAAGGTCTACCTACACCTGTTGTATTCAGCATTTCACTGTGAGGTCTACCTACACCTGTTGTATTCAGCATTTCACTGTAAGGTCTACCTACACCTGTTGTATTCAGCATTTCACTGTAAGGTCTACCTACACCTGTTGTATTCAGCATTTCACTGTAAGGTCTACCTACACCTGTTGTATTCAGCATTTCACTGTAAGGTCTACCTACACCTGTTGTATTCATCATTTCACTGTAAGGTCTACCTACACCTGTTGTATTCGGTGCATGTGACAATACAATTTGATTTGATCTAGGGCCCACTGGTCAACATTTGGGTTCTAATATCATGATCTACATCTATTATTGAATAATGTGGCGATTTAGTAAGTAGAGGAGACTAAACTGAATACTTTTAGACTTTAACTCAAGTTGGATTTTACTTGGTGACTTTTTCTATTAAGGTATCTTTACTTTTACTCAAGTATGACAATTGGGTACTTTTTCCACCACTTGTGGTTAGGGGGCTTGGACATAAGGGGACACTATTAATTGTACACTAAGCACTGCACTACAGACCAGCCCAACACCTCAAATCAAATTGCCCACATCTGCATTATTGAAAATATGTCAACTGAAATTAGGAGGGGGGGGGTCTGGTGGTACAACAACAACAACAGTTATTCAACAAGTCTATTATGCACCATGCGTATCATAGCCCCAGCTAGTTCCAACAGTTATTCAACAAGTCTATTATGCACCATGCGTATCATAGCCCCAGCTAGTTCCAACAGTTATAATCAAAAGCAGTGTTGGTTTATCTGCAGGTTCATACTGATGAGGCCTGTCATAAATACAGTATCGGCCATGTGATGCTGGTGCTCCACTGGTGAATACCACCTGCCTGCCTCACGACAGAGGCCCATAATCTGTTAAGAAGATGTAGCCTAACTGCCATCAAAATACACATTTTATACTGAGACCAGATGTCACCTGGTGAACCGGTCAAAAACGTGTTTGTGCGTTGTTACGTGTCGTGGCAACCATTCTACTGGTGCAGTCTCTTAGCCTGATGCGTCTGCGTTATAAATCAATGGACAGTGGAAATTGGAAGGCTCCGTGATATGAGCCTGATTTCATGTGAACACAAAACAACACCGCCGGCGACATTGTTGTGCATGAATGTTGATTCTGGCGAGCTCCGTGTGTAAGGGCCACTTGACCTAACGTCACGGTTTCTCACCAAAAGAAAATCGCCTACATCGCATGTGAAGGGGAACAAACATGATTTCCCATCACTGGAAGGTTGGGACGTTCGACAGCGTTCTGAGAGGATAACTTACCAGATACGCGCCAACCGTCCCCTGCGCCAGCATCAGCGCACATTCCGATACTAGAAATATTTTGATATTAGAAAAACATGAAGTATGTTTCTGGTTATCATCGTGTTCGGGGTCTTCGGTACTCCTCTCTGTACAGATCTGATTTTTGACCTGCATCCTTTCAGAAAAGGTACGGCTGGAAGCTACACAGATCCAGTCTAATGATGACCATTTCCAGCGATATAACTTAGTCTATTGCAGGAGAACCAGCTGTCACTAGCCGGTTCGAATTATTAACCCTGCTACAGTATGTCCACACACCATAAACATGGTCGGAAAACGGCAATGCATTATTCTGAAGACCTTATTGGTCTGGTGGGTCCGGGCGGCTTCTAAACATCCCTGGTGCGTCGACTCAGCTCCAGCAGGAATGAATGCGCCCCCCATCAGACGTAACGTTGAAGGACATAGTTTTTTCCGCCGACGGTATATTGCTATCTCTAACCGCGGCAATTGTCAAATTCCATAACAGCGGACAGTCGGAATCCAGGTCTCCATATCGTGCAGGTTGTTTTTCACAGAGAAATGCAATGATCACACACCGTACCGTGCGTGTTGCGTTACTACGTAGCCTCCTCTCTCAGTGCAGCTGGATAACCTGCATCAAAATACCAGCCCCAAGCTCTCTCTCTCTGCCCCTCTTTCTCTCTGCCTATTTCTCTCCCTTTCTCTGCCCATTTCTCTAGCTCACTGCTCTCCCTTCCATCTCTATCACATCTTAAATTTAAGTAGTCCATCCAGTCCTGACTATATTAAACTTTACGAGATTACCCAGACTATTTACATTGCCTGCCCCCCTGTTTTTACACTGCTGCTACTCACTGTTTCTTATCTATGCAGTCACTTTACCCCTACCTACATGTACAAATTACCTCGACTAACCTGTACCCCCAACTGGGTATCGGTACCCCCTGTATATATCCTTGGTATTGTTATTTTATTGTGTTACCTTTTATTTTATATTTTAATAATTAAGCATTATTATTAATAATAATAATTTATTTTATATTTTAATAATTTATTTTGTAAATATTATTTAGTAAATATATTTATTGAACTGAATTGTTGGTTAAGAGCTTGTAAAGTAAGCATTTCACGGTACAACACCTGTTGTATTCGGCCCATGTGACAAATACAATTTGATTGTGTCCAAGTATTGATTTTCTACATTTGTATTTGTATTTATTAGGGATCCCCATTGCCAAGGCAACAGCTACTCTGTACCTGTGTGTGTGTGTCTCTTCACAGTCCCAGCTGTTCCATATGGTGTATTTTTATGTTTTTTTAAATCGGATTCTACTGCTTGCATCTGTTACCTCCTAAATAGATCCACAGACAATGCAATCGACATCGCACTGCAAACTGCCCAATTCCACCTGGAAAAGAGAATACCTCTGTAAGAATGCTGTTCATTGACTAAAACTTAGCCTTCAACACCATAGTAACCTCCAAGCTCATCATTAAGCTCGGGGCCCTTGGTCTGAGCCCCACCCTGTGCTACTGGGTCCTGGACTTCCTGACGGGCCGCCCCACAGGAAGGCTAAAAACATAATCAAGGACACCAACCACCCAAGCCATGGCCTGTTCACCCCGCCACTATCCAGAAGGCTAGGTCAGTACAGGTGCATCAAAGCTGGCACCAAGAGACTGAAAAACATCTTCTATGTCAAGGCTATCACACTGTTAAATAGCCGTCACTAGCCGGCTACCACCCGGTTACTCAACCCTGCACCTTAGAGGCTGCTGCCCTGTATACATATGTAGCAGTGTGATGTTGTTCCCCTAGATTATGCACCAAGTTGCATACAAGGACCAGTTCAAATAGGCCAGGTCAAGAGGGGATGTTAATAATTTGATAATAATAATGTGTGTACAAACACTTTTCATATCAATATTGTACATACATGTGATTGTAAAAGTTTTGTATATTTTGGTTTGGCCCATTGCGGGTCTCTGTATTTCCATAACCCCTTATTGGTTTGGCCCATTGCGGGTCTCTGTATTTCCATACCCCCTTATTGGTTTGGCCCATTGCGGGTCTCTGTATTTCCATACCCCCTTATTGGTTTGGCCCATTGCGGGTCTCTGTATTTCCATACCCCCTTATTGGTTTGGCCCATTGCGGGTCTCTGTATTTCCATACCCCCTTATTGGTTTGGCCCATTGCGGGTCTCTGTATTTCCATACCCCCTTATTGGTTTGGCCCATTGCGGGTCTCTGTATTTCCATACCCCCTTATTGGTTTGGCCCATTGCGGGTCTCTGTATTTCCATACCCCCTTATTGTTCTCTTTTGCCTGACCTTCAGCTAGCAAGGTATGTTGTCCTTGGCTCCGAAATTGTTCAATATAAAACCGTCATAATGTTACACAATGTACTGTTATGCTACCATAAGTTTGTTACAATGTGGACAATATAAAGATTTATGTTAACAAGTTTCACAAAGCTCCCTAACTAGGGTATCTATTGTAACTTGTTAATACTTGGGACAGTGTTTGAGTGAGTGTCCATGTGCTTGCGCAGGTGCCTGAGAGCTATGACTGCGCCAAGGGTTAACATAATGTGTGTTGTCTCTTCGTGTGCAGGGCAAATAAAAATAATTCAACTAGCAGACCTTCAGTTGTGGCAGCGTCCTAATTAAAATGACACAACGCAGAGTGTTGGTCTGTAGTGACGCCTCTAGCACTGAGAAGCATGACCAACCTGCAAGTGTCTTCACTGACATTTTCAACCTGTCCCTGTCCGAGTCTGTAATACCAACATGTTTTAAGCAGACCACCCTAGTGTTCTTGGGCACAGGGACTAAGGTAACCTGCCTAAATGACTACCGACCTGTAGCACTCACGTCTGTAGCGATGAAGTGCATTGAAAGGCTGGTCATGGCTCACATCAACACCATCATCCCAGAAACCCTAGACCCACTCCAATTTGCATACCACCATAACAGATCCACAGATGATGCAATCTCTTTGCACTCCACGCCGCCCTTTCCCACATGGACAAAAGGAACATCTGCGTGAGAATGCTATTCATTGACTACAGCTCAGCGTTCAACACCATAGTGCCGTCAAAGCTCATCACTAAGCTAAGGACCCTGGGACTAAACACCTCCCTCTGCAACTGGATCCTGGACTTCCTGACGGGCCGCCCCCAGTTGGTAAGGGTAGGTAACAACACATCCGGCATGCTGATCCTCAACACAGGGGTCTCTCAGCGGTGCGTGCTCAGTCCCCTCCTGTACTCCTTGTTCACTCATGACTGCACGGCCAGGCATGACTACAACACCATTAAGTTTGCAGATGACAACAGTGGTAGGCCTGATCACCGACAACGATGAGACTATAGGGAGGAGGTCAGAGACCTGGCCGTGGGGGCCAGGACAACAACCTCTCCCTCAACGTGATCAAGACAAAGGAGATGATTGTGGACTACAGGAAAAAGAGGACAGAGCACACCCCCATTCTCATCGACGGAGCTGTAGTGAAGCAGGTTGAGAGCTTCAAGTTCCTTGGTGTCCATATCACCAACAAACTAACATGGTCCAAGCACACCAAGACAGTTGTGAAGAGGGCACAACAAAACCTATTTCCCCTCAGGAAACTGAAAAGATTTGGCATGGGTCCTCAGATCCTCAAAAGGTTCTACAGCTGCACAATCGAGAGCATCCTGGTTGCATCACCGTCTGGTATGGCAACTGCTCGGCCTCCGACCGCAAGGCACTACAGAGTGTAGTGCGTACGGCCCAGTACATCACTGGGGCAAAGCTCCCTGCCATCCAGGACATCTATACCAGGCGGTGTCAGAGGAAGGCCCTAAAAATTGTCAAAGACTCCAGCCATCCTAGTCATAGACTGTTCTCTCTGCTACCGCACGGCAAGCGGTACTGGAGCGCCAAGTCTAGGTCCAAGAGGCTTCTAAACAGCTTCTACATCAAAGCCATAAGACTCCTGAACATCTAATCAAATGGCTACCCAGACTATTTGCAATGCCACCCCCCTCCTCTTTTACACCGCTGCTACTCTCTGTTGTTATCATGTATACAGTCACTTTAATAACTTTACCTACATGTACATATTACCTCAATTACCTCAACTAACCGGTGCCCCTGTACCGGTACTCCCCTGTATATAGTATCGCTATTGTTATTTTACTGCTGCTCTTTAATTACTTGTTACTTTTATTTCTTATTCTTATTTGTACTGCATTGTTGGTTGGTGGCTCGTAAGTAAGCATTTCACTGTTGTATTCGGCGCATGTGACTAATAAAATTTGATTTAGGCCACTTTAAGCATCGGCTATCAAAGCAGCTTACAGATCATTGCACCTGTACCTACAGTGGGGCAAAAACAGTATTTAGTCAGCCATCAATTGTGCAAGTTCTCCCACTTAAAAAGATGAGAGATACTTATTTTCCACCATAATTTGCAAATAAATTCATAAAAAATCCTGCAATGTGATTTTCTGGATTTTTTTTTTCCTCATTTTGTCTGTCATAGTTGAAGTGTACCTATGATGAAAATTACAGGCCTCTCTCATATTTTTAAGTGGGAGAACTTGCACAATTGGTGGCTGACTAAATACTTTTTTGCACCACTGTAACCCTGTAAATAACCCATCCAACTACCTCATCCCCATATTGTAATTATTTTTTATTTTTTTGCTCCTTTGCACCACCAGTATCTCTACTTGCACATTCATATTACTCAACTTGTCACGTTCTGACCCTAGTTCTTGTGTTATTTCTTTGTTTTAGTTGGTCAGGACATGAGTTGGGTGGGCACTGTCATCTGTGATCTTTGTGATATGACTTTCTTTCTTTAAGCACGTACTGATGTTACTTCATATTTTTGTTCTTAAAGTCTACAAACGCTCTACGTTTATTCACTCTGTGAGGGTTGGATCTTATATGCTACTTTTATTATTGTCCTGTAAATGGTTCATTGCCTACAATTTAGGCTGTGTGTAGAATGGGGCATAAAGGAAATTACCTCTACTAATAAATTACTACTAGAATATAGTGATAAGGAAAAGAGCATACACATTTGGCTTGTGTATTCATTTGCCTATAACTAATCATAATTCCATTATTTTTACAGAAAAAGAGAATACTTCAAAATGAGAAGATCCTGCCATGGAAAAGACGACTGGGAGGACATAAAGTGTAGCAGGACACATTCAGCTGTGGGGTCTTTGTAATGCAGGTTTGATAGTTAGATTTTCAATAATGAGTGGTTAGCTTTTATGTGACAATTAGGTCAAAAACTCTATTTTATTTGTTGGTGTAGATGGCCAAGGAAGTTGCACAGAACTTCCCCAACATCCCAAATTGATATGGAACCTTCAAAAACACATGGAGCAACTGCAAAAAGAAATGGCTGAGGATATACTAAAAATGTCTGGTATGTAATGACAAAGTAAATGTCAATTCTTTATTTTTATGTAGTTGGGACAGCCATATGTTCAGTTCATACCTATGATTTCGGAGTTCAGCAAAGCCAACAAGTGCTTCATGTGTGCCACTGATAAAGAACCTGGATGTGGCCCAAAGACTGACTGGGTTAGTAACTTTATTTAACATGTTTATAATCTTTTGACAACAGTAACGGCATGTCAGACAATTCACGATATAACACAATGGATGGATAATTTGTAATTCGTCATACTGCATTAATATTTGATATTATTTATAACGTGTTCCGCTTTGTTTTGATTGGATGTTTTGCATGCCAACGGTGGTTCCATGTGCTGTAACTAAAGGGTTCAACATAGGAAAGAACACAAACTGGAAGTGCAGTCTTTGTTGTTGAAAACATATGCTATACCCCATCCACACTGAAGAGGCTCTGAAATGTACATCAACCAGGGATAAAGAGAAAGTTAACATTGTGAAATGTTTCATGCTTAATTGAAGTTAAGTGTCTGTTGACATGTTGGAAAAGATTAAAGGTCTACAATTTCTGTTTAATTTGTCAATATTCCATTTTTATTCATTGATTTACTGGCCCCCATTACTGTGGTTACATGTTCAGTATATGTATTGACCAGCCTACCTCACCAGCTCACTCTCCATCCCTGTTCAGTATATGTATTGACCAGCCTACCTCACCAGCTCACTCTCCATCCCTGTTCAGTATATGTATTGTCCAGCCTACCTCACCAGCTCACTCTCCATCCCTGTTCAGTATATGTATTGTCCAGACTACCTCACTCTCCATCCCTGTTCAGTATATGTATTGTCCAGCCTACCTCACCAGCTCACTCTCCATCCCTGTTCAGTATATGTATTGTCCAGACTACCTCACTCTCCATCCCTGTTCAGTATATGTATTGTCCAGCCTACCTCACCAGCTCACTCTCCATCCCTGTTCAGTATATGTATTGTCCAGCCTACCTCACCAGCTCACTCTCCATCCCTGTTCAGTATATGTATTGTCCAGCCTACCTCACCAGCTCACTCTCCATCCCTGTTCAGTATATGTATTGTCCAGACTACCTCACTCTCCATCCCTGTTCAGTATATGTATTGTCCAGCCTACCTCACCAGCTCACTCTCCATCCCTGTTCAGTATATGTATTGTCCAGCCTACCTCACCAGCTCACTCTCCATCCCTGTTCAGTATATGTATTGTCCAGACTACCTCACCAGCTCACTCTCCATCCCTGTTCAGTATATGTATTGTCCAGCCTACCTCACCAGCTCACTCTCCATCCCTGTTCAGTATATGTATTGTCCAGACTACCTCACTCTCCATCCCTGTTCAGTATATGTATTGTCCAGCCTACCTCACCAGCTCACTCTCCATCCCTGTTCAGTATATGTATTGTCCAGACTACCTCACTCTCCATCCCTGTTCAGTATATGTATTGTCCAGCCTACCTCACCAGCTCACTCTCCATCCCTGTTCAGTATATGTATTGTCCAGCCTACCTCACCAGCTCACTCTCCATCCCTGTTCAGTATATGTATTGTCCAGACTACCTCACTCTCCATCCCTGTTCAGTATATGTATTGTCCAGCCTACCTCACCAGCTCACTCTCCATCCCTGTTCAGTATATGTATTGTCCAGACTACCTCACTCTCCATCCCTGTTCAGTATATGTATTGTCCAGCCTACCTCACCAGCTCACTCTCCATCCCTGTTCAGTATATGTATTGTCCAGACTACCTCACTCTCCATCCCTGTTCAGTATATGTATTGTCCAGCCTACCTCACCAGCTCACTCTCCATCCCTGTTCAGTATATGTATTGTCCAGACTACCTCACTCTCCATCCCTGTTCAGTATATGTATTGTCCAGCCTACCTCACCAGCTCACTCTCCATCCCTGTTCAGTATATGTATTGTCCAGACTACCTCACTCTCCATCCCTGTTCAGTATATGTATTGTCCAGCCTACCTCACCAGCTCACTCTCCATCCCTGTTCAGTATATGTATTGTCCAGCCTACCTCACCAGCTCACTCTCCATCCCTGTTCAGTATATGTATTGTCCAGCCTACCTCACCAGCTCACTCTCCATCCCTGCTTTGGACAATTATTAGCATGACTCTCATACTTTGCCCTTTTCCTTTATGGTTGATATTAACGACGAAAGGAGATATTATCTGTCTCTGTCCTATTGTGTACCACTGTTAAATACTGTGGAAAAATAAAAAACTGGGAAAATAAGTACTTAGAACTACCAATTATTGTAGATAAATATTAAAGAAAAGGGTAAACACAACACTGGACTGAACCCCCTAATTTTCAAACTAATATTAATGTAATGTAAACTCACCCCATTCCATACAAACGTGCGTAACCGCGACATTCAAACGAGGCTACAAAGAAAACTAATAGAACTGTAGCGACTGTGTTGACTAGGGGGTGTGAACTAGATTTCTCTTCAAGCGTTGATCGACATGGTAACGGCTCTATAGTATTGGAGAAAAGTTGAAAAAACTGACCTTCCGTTACATCTTGACGTGTCATGTCGTAACGTACAGCACGCATAAAGCAACTATTTCTGTCTTACAATCTCTCTCCACCAGGTGTAGCACTTCTATCATCCTTTAAAAACAAGAAATGGACAGTAAGTAAGGGGGGGATACCTAGTCATGTTTTGCTTCATAATTGCATGCGATCATCATTCTCAAAGCCGCTGTTTACTTCTAAGATCACTTTGGCACTGCCCTAAAACCCGATTCAAATTCGACACAAATGTTCAAATAGGTATGTAATGACACATTATATAAACTATTTATAGTGTTTTATTTACATTTTAGAGGCGATAAGGTGATAAGTTGGACAGATCTAGTGAAAAAAGCTATTTTCCCACACAACATCTGTCCTTCTCACTATCACGCATTAGTTTCGCTTCCCCACCCGCCATTTTTATAAAGACCCGACGGGGCTCATTGCCTGCTTGAATTATGCAGAAACGGGCAGAGTTTAGGTCATGTAATTGATTTTGTTGGAAAGGGGAGAAATTGTGCTTTACAATGGTATTGACATTACAGTGATCTGGAAGTATTACGTTTTTGGGGCGCTAAAATAAGGGCAATTGTACGGACCAAGGCGATGTACGAGTTTACGTTACAACAATATAGAAGATACATGACTAGAGGTTATGTAATATGGGTGCATATCCACTGCATGCTTCTTAGGTGTGCAATTGACATGACCAAGGGGCTTTTGCAAATTTGAAACTATGAAAAATGTATGTTACACCTCGTGATTTTACAGTACACAAACAAGAGTGTGCAAAATAGAAGGGTAGTCAGTGGACATTAGGTCACATGACCAAGGAGCTATTGAAATTTTACATTTTGAAAAATGCATGTAAACCCCTGTGAGATGAAAATGGACAAACTGAAGCGTGTGCAATGTGTGTCTATGCCATCGGGTTAGCTACAACCAGTTTTGAAAGTGTTTGGAGTAATGGTTAAAGAGCTATTGAAATTTGAAAAATGTGATTTGTCACTATGTTGACGGTCCCTAACTGCTGTTGGTGGACGTAAGGAAAACTACAGGCGAATATCCTTCGAATATCCAACCTGAAACTGTCTTTACCTCGGTCTCTCAACACCTGTTGAATACGCCCGGTGTCAGTAAACGTTGGAAAAACATACATTGTTGCCAGCATCACAGTTGCAGTCACCTACGCTCTGGATAACATGAAACCAGCCTAACCAGCTCTGCTAGGGCGAGTAAAATGGTCAGTGAACGGTTGTCTCACGGTAGCCAGTTATCTCTCTCGTTAGCCAGTTCGCTTGAGCGCATGACGGTTGGTTCCACGCAGCAGAGTAAAGGGAGGCGTTGTTGTCATGACGACTCTACACAACTCACCGGAAAGAAATGTGTTGCAAGGTCAGTGCTTTACGGGATCATTTTCAACTTCAACTGGGGATGTCCCGAAGATCCAAATTAGCAAGGATCATATGTTAAGGACGGGCTTTGGTTATCCAATTTCTGACGTGAAAGGTAATAAATAGTAACTTCAAAGTGAACAATGAAGCCAAATGTAATTTTATTTTGTGTCGACAGTATATTAACTAGCAAGTACTTCTGTGTCTCTTGGCAGAAGAGTTTTGAGAAAAGTCTGTGTGTAAAGCTTCACAATGTTTGTTTCCAATGCCACTGATGCTAACGTAACGTTAGCTAATAAGGAGACAAACGACACTAGCTAGCAACTCGGGTAAGAACTTTCCAATCAGTGTTAAGTCAGAACACTCTTGATTGGTTGATCGATCAAAAGGGGTATGATGACATCAGTATTTAACCTTCCCAGGTATTGATGACATTACGACATATCCGCTTTCTCAGCAGGATGCCAGTATACATCAGAAAAGGGCCTGCAGATATCCCCGAGCCCCCCGACAGCAGCCACGGTGATGACGAGGAGTTGTTCCTGAGTGACCCGGATCAACTCCAGGACCAGCTCCCCCAGCCGTTCAGAATGATAGACAAGGTCCTGGACAGACTTGTAGACAGGGCATGGGACTTCATCTCACAGAGAGAAACTGTCAGGGTCACAGAGCAAGCTATTAAAACTATACCCGTTATGCAGGTCTCAGGGGACGTAAAGGTACTAACCCATATATTTTCTCATTTATCTTCTTTTAGCCTTATAAACTTCTGTTATGTTATTGACATGATGAAACTTGATGCATAAAACCCAGTCTAATTGTGTTCACCACATGATAGTCCAACACATATCCTGTGTTTGTTCTCAGCTCCCTGTGAGGACCAACTGCGTGGCCTGCTCTGAGGATGGCAGGTACATCTTCCTGGGTCACCCCCAGGGGCTGTCTGTTATGGCTCAGCCTCAGGGTATCACCACCTCCTCCTCTTCCTCTCCCTACTGTGTGCCAGTATGGCAGGAGGACCAGGTAGAGATCACCTCTCTTCACATCACCTGTCTGGGGGAGATGGTCTACCTGCTGGCATCCCTGGATGATATGGGTAACACCACACATTTAAACAGAACACTATTATATCATATGTCTATGGGTAACACCACACATTTAAACAGAACACTATTATATCATATGTCTATGGTAACACCACAGAATTACACTATTATATCATATGTCTATGGGTAACACCACAGAATTACACTATTATATCATATGTCTATGGTAACACCACATAATTATACTATTATATCATATGTCTATGGTAACACCACATAATTACAGTATTATACCATATGTCTATGGGTAACACCACACATTTAAACAGAACACTATTATATCATATGTCTATGGTAACACCACAGAATTACACTATTATATCATATGTCTATGGTAACACCACATAATTATACTATTATATCATATGTCTATGGTAACACCACATAATTACAGTATTATACCATATGTCTATGGGTAACACCACAGAAATACACTATTATATCGTATGTCTATGGGTAACACCAAAACTATTCTAGTTGTTCTTTCTATCTCCTCACCCACCTCCTCCTCTCCCTCATCCATCTCCTCTCCCTCCTCTTCTATGAACTCCTCACCCACCTCCTCCTCTCCCTCATCCACCTCCTCTCCTTCCTCTTCTACCAATTCCTCACCCACCTCCTCTCCCTTATCCATCTCCTCTTCCTCCAACTCCTCACCTCCTTCCCCTCTTCCTCTACTTCTTCCTCTTACACCTCCTCATCTGACTGTAGGTGTTGCCAGACTGTTTGCTTATTACTCAGAAACCAGCCACCTGATAAAAGTCATGAATGAAACAGTAAGTTTGGTCTTTATTTTTTCCATTGGCTCATTCATCCCCCCTCCATCCCTCCTCTATCCTCTCCCCTGTAAATGTTCCCCAGGTCGTTGCTGGAAATGAGTGTTCTCAGTCAACTGATCTGGTAAAATAAATCATTATTTAATGACCATTTTGATTCAGTTTTGTTTTTATCGCAATATGTTATTGTTAGGAATTCAGTTAGTCAGTTTTCCATTATAACATCCCACCATTAGGGGGCAGCATTCAGAAGGTACTTTGAGCACCAGCAAGGCTAGATAAAGGAGTATGTAGCTCACAGGTGTGAGTGAGGTTAGTGCTATCCGGAATCCTTGGGACTAGGGCTGTGGCAGTCATTACATTTTGTCAGCCGGTAACTGTCATGCAAATGACTGCCGGGCTTACGGTAATTGACCTTTAATTAACATAAACACATGTAGCATCTCCAGGCCTCCACGCATACAAGCCGCTGATGTGCACCTTTTTTAAGAAAAGTCCATTCAATATCTATAATTTATTTTAGACAGGTCTAAAGAAACATTATGATATGAAGAGTAAAGGTATTTCAGGAGAACAGAATAGCATTTTTGATGTTTTTCTGCAAAGTGTAATATGCGGTAGGTAGGCTATTATATAACAGCACAATCATTTTATTAAATCCTGTAATTTTTGGGGGACTTGGGCTCATGTATAGGCCCGAGGAGTACTCATCAGCTTGGGCTCATGTATAGGCCTGAGGAGTACTCATCAGCTTGGGCTCATGTATAGGCCTGAGGAGTACTCATCAGCTTGGGCTCATGTATAGGCCTGAGGAGTACTCATCAGCTTGGGCTCATGTATATGCCTGAGGAGTACTCATCAGCTTGGGCTCATGTATAGGCCGAGGAGTACAGCTTGGGCTCATGTCGCCAATGTCCAGTAGACCCTGCCACATACCTCTGGTAAGGTAGTAGTTTTGGAATTGTTAGTTAGATTACTCGTTGGTTATTACTGCATTGTCGGAACTAGAAGCACAAGCATTTCGCTACACTCACATTAACATCTGCTAACCATGTGTATGTGACAAATAGATTTGATTTGAGCTTGGGCTCATGTATAGGCCGAGGAGTACTCATCAGCTTGGGCTCATGTATAGGCCGAGGAGTACTCATCAGCTTGGGCTCATGTATAGGCTGAGGAGTACTCATCAGCTTGGGCTCATGTATAGGCCTGAGGAGTACTCATCAGCTTGGGCTCATGTATAGGCCGAGGAGTACTCATCAGCTTGGGCTCATGTATAGGCCGAGGAGTACTCATCAGCTTGGGCTCATGTATAGGCCGAGGAGTATTCATCAGGTCTAATATGCAGTTTGGTGTTCTACATGCAGCATCTTAAATGCTTTGAATGAATCATCACCTTAGAAAGGCTGTCCATGTAGTTGTTTGCCTTTGAAACAACATCCAATGACCATGTTTTCCACTCAGTTTCAACCTGTTGAAGTTATTTCTTCAAATTGATCAATCACAGTGAGTTCAAACAATGTAGCCTAATTTAATTTTAAAAGTATGATACTGTTTTGATGACAAGGTTTTGATGCGATTTTTCGATTTCATTTGCATTGATGTCAGAGTGATTACTGGGATAATAGAGCCCTGAGTACCAGACCATTAGGGACCTGATGGAGGGACAATATAGCCCTGAGTACCAGGCCATTAGGACCTGATGGAGGGACAATAGACCCCTGAATACCAGACCATTAGGGACCTGATGGAGGGACAATATAGCCTGAGTACCAGGCCATTAGGTCCTGATGGAGGGACAATAGACAATAGGCCCTGTCATTAGCAAGGTGGGTACTACCAATGCATCAGCGCCATTCATGTACAGAGTAGGAGGAGATTACGGTGACTCAGCGGTCAAGGTGACTAGTTGAAGAAAGAAAATATGTAATTGACCCAAACTACTCTTGGAAGCAGCTCAGGATAAGAGCGTCTGCTAAATGGGGTAAATGTAAACTTCAATGGGGACGTCCCAAGAATCCCAGATAGCAAGGTCCCTGTCAGTGATTGGCGGGTGATTGCAGAGTCTGAGGTGGAAGGCAATGGACATAGTTTGTCTAGTTGGTTTCATCCCAGTTATCATTAGATTATATCTTATCATGAACCTTTTAATGTGACCAGGATGACCTCAACCAGAGAAGTGTCTGTGTGAAGTTTGAACTGTCCAGAGGAGGAGACTACGGAGCTGCTACCATCAGCTGTAAGGTTTATTACACAACACAGATCATGGTCACACCTCATCTGCATAATGATGAATACACCATCCTGAATATTAAATTACACAGATCATGGTCACACCTCATCTGCATAATGATGAATACACCATCCTGAATATTAAATTACACAGATCATGGTCACATCTCATCTGCATAATGATGAATACATCATCCTGAATATTAAATTACACAGATCATGGTCACACCTCATCTGCATAATGATGAATACATCATCCTGAATATTAAATTACACAGATCATGGTCACATCTCATCTGCATAATGATGAATACATCATCCTGAATATTAAATTACACAGATCATGGTCACATCTCATCTGCATAATGATGAATACACCATCCTGAATATTAAATTACACAGATCATGGTCACACCTCATCTGCATAATGATGAATACACCATCCTGAATATTAAATTACACAGATCATGGTCACATCTCATCTGCATAATGATGAATACATCATCCTGAATATTAAATTACACAGATCATGGTCACATCTCATCTGCATAATGATGAATACACCATCCTGAATATTAAATTACACAGATCATGGTCACATCTCATCTGCATAATGATGAATACATCATCCTGAATATTAAATTACACAACACAGTAATTTATTGATTATCTGTGGTATGAGTATAAACAATATTGTTTCTAGTGGAGTTACAAGTCAAGTGTCCTGGCACCTGGCTTCCCAACAGTTCAAAAGATTGACGAGTGACGGAAGTGATAGTTAGTCCTAGGTATGCAGGCCTTTTCATCTGTTTAGTCCAGTCCTAAGTACAGTATGCAGGCCTTTTCATCTGTTTAGTCCAGTCCTAAGTATGCAGGCCTTTTCATCTGTTTAGTCCAGTCCTAAGTATGCAGGCCTTTCCATCTGTTTAGTCCTAGGTATGCAGGCCTTTTCATCTGTTTAGTCCTAAGTATGCAGGCCTTTTCATCTGTTTAGTCCTAAGTATGCAGGCCTTTTCATCTGTTTAGTCCTAAGTATGCAGGCCTTTTCATCTGTTTAGTCCAGTCCTAAGTACAGTATGCAGGCCTTTTCATCTGTTTAGTCCTAGGTATGCAGGCCTTTTCATCTGTTTAGTCCAGTCCTAAGTATGCAGGCCTTTCCATCTGTTTAGTCCTAGGTATGCAGGCCTTTCCATCTGTTTAGTCCAGTCCTAAGTATGCAGGCCTTTTTATCTGTTTAGTCCAGTCCTAAGTATGCAGGCCTTTTCATCTGTTTAGTCCAGTCCTAAGTATGCAGGCCTTTCCATCTGTTTAGTCCTAGGTATGCAGGCCTTTTCATCTGTTTAGTCCTAAGTATGCAGGCCTTTTCATCTGTTTAGTCCTAAGTATGCAGGCCTTTTCATCTGTTTAGTCCTAGGTATGCAGGCCTTTTCATCTGTTTAGTCCTAAGTATGCAGGCCTTTTTATCTGTTTAGTCCAGTCCTAAGTATGCAGGCCTTTTCATCTGTTTAGTCCAGTCCTAAGTATGCAGGCCTTTTCATCTGTTTAGTCCTAAGTATGCAGGCCTTTCCATCTGTTTAGTACAGTCCTAAGTACAGTATGCAGGCCTTTCCATCTGTTTAGTACAGTCCTAAGTACAGTATGCAGGCCTTTCATCTGTTTAGTCCTAAGTATGCAGGCCTTTCATCTGTTTAGTCCAGTCCTAAGTATGCAGGCCTTTTCATCTGTTTAGTCCAGTCCTAAGTATGCAGGCCTTTTCATCTGTTTAGTCCTAAGTATGCAGGCCTTTCATCTGTTTAGTCCAGTCCTAAGTATGCAGGCCTTTCCATCTGTTTAGTCCAGTCCTAAGTATGCATCTAGAATATTTCATTCAATCCTCATATTATTTTCATGTCTCCCAACAGGTAATGGTTGTCAGTGTTTAGAGGTGTACAGGTTCCCTAAAGACTCCTGGCTGAAAGAGCTGTCCCAGCATGCACCTGGAGTAGGAGATACAGGCAAACTGTCTCCTGTCGCCATGCTGATGAAGATCAAACCACCTAAACCTCACACAGGTACTTCCCATGACATACTGTCGTACCAAACTTTAACAGATCACGGTAGGGTTGTTCCATGTCATTTCAGCAAGACATGACCCCCACCATCTCAGATCGATCTGAAATAGTTTCTGTTGTAGAAACAGATAAGTTCAGCATTCCTGAATTATTATTTTGATAAAAATATAATTTGATCTCTAAGAAATTAAGCTTATTGATTTTATTTTAATTTATAGGATTCATATAATATTCAATAAAAATAGTACCTAACATCCAATTTGGACCCATCTTTATTTCTGACAATGAGTCCGACATGAGAAATCGAAATAAATGGTCAAAATCCATCCACGGACCGCCCCCCATGACCGCCCCCCACACCAATCCCAACCCAACAACGAGTATATAGTATCAGTTGTTGGTGGTCCAGGGAGGTGGTGGTCAAGGGAGAGGAGGAGGTGGTGGTCCAGGGAGAGGAGGAGGAGGTGGTCCAGGGAGAGGAGGAGGAGGTGGTCCAGGGAGAGGAGGAAGAGGTGGTCCAGGAGGAGGAGGAGGTGGTCCAGGGAGAGGAGGAGGTGGTCCAAGGAGAGGAGGAGGAGGTCCAGGGAGAGGAGGAGGTGGTGGTCCAGGGAGAGGAGGAGGAGGTCCAGGGAAAGGAGGACGAGGAGGTGGTCCAGGGAGAGGAGGAGGTCTAGGGAGATGAGGAGGTGGTCCAGGGAGAGGAGGAGGAGGTGGTCCAGGGAGAGGAGGAGGAGGTGGTCCAGGGGGAGGAGGTGGTCCAGGGAGAGGAGTAGGAGGTGGTCCAGGGAGAGGAGGAGGTGGTGGTCCAGGGAGAGGAGGAGGAGGTGGTCCAGGGAGAGGAGGAGGAGGAGGTGGTCCAGGGAGAGGAGGTCCAGGGAGAGGAGGAGGTCCAGGGAGAGGAGGAGGAGGAGGAGGTCCAGGGGGAGGAGGAGGAGGTCCAGGGAGAGGAGGAGGTCCAGGGAGAGAAGGAGGAGGAGGAGGTCCAGGGAGAGTAGGCGGAGGTGGTCCAGGGAGAGGAGGAGGTCCAGGGAGAGGAGGAGGTGGTCCAAGGAGAGGAGGAGGAGGTCCAGGAAGAGGAGGAGGTGGTGGTCCAGGGGGAGGAGGAGGAGGTCCAGGGAGAGGAGGAGGAGGTCCAGGAAGAGGAGGAGGTGGTGGTCCAGGGAGAGGAGGAGGAGGTCCAGGGAGAGGGAGAGGAGGAGGTGGTCCAGGGAGAGGAGGAGGTGGTCCAGGGAGAGGAGGAGGAGGTCCAAGGAGAGGAGGAGGCAGTCCAGGGAGAGGAGGAGGAGGCAGTCCAGGGAGAGGAGGAGGAGGTAGTCCAGGGAGAGGAGGAGGAGGTCCAGGGAGAGGAGGAGGATGTAGTCCAGGGAGAGCAGGAGGAGGTTGTCCAGCGAGAGGAGGAGCGGTATGATGGCAGCCCTTGCTTTGGTTTTGTTAACCTGGCCACTGTTTCAAATGCTAACTTTTTAGCATTTGCGGCACAAATCCCATGCAAGTCAACAGTACATATATTAGCATTTTTGTGCTTCATATCTAAGTCAGATTATACAGTTACACAATCAATTTCTTTGATTCTTTAGGATGATTTTATATTTATTATGGATCCCCATTACTCTTCCTGGGGTCTGGCAAAATGAAGGTAGTTATACAAACATTACAATACATTCACTACAGAATTCACAACATACTGTGTGTGCCCTCAGGCCCATACTCCACTACCACATATCTACAATGCAAAATCCACGTGTTTGTGTGTGTGTGTATAGTGCGTATGTTATCGTGTTTGTATGCATGTGTCTGTGCCTATGTTTGTGTTACTTTACAGTCCTCGCTGTTCCATAACATGTATTTTTACCTGCTTTTTAAATCTGATTCTACTGCTGCATCAGTTACCTGATGTGGAATAGAGTTCCATGTAGTCATGGCTCTATATATTACTGTGCATCTCCCATAGTCTGATCTGGACTTGGGGACTGTGAAGAGACCTCTTTTGGATTGTGTCTCACGGTTTGTATAACATGGCAGCCTTCCAAATGGCACCCTATTACCTATATAGTGTTCTAATGAACATGAAGCATGAAAATGCTATTATAAGTACCATTGACTTGCATTGAATTTGTGCGACAAATGCTAAGAAGTTAGCACTTAAAACAGTGGCTGAAAAACCCAAGCATGGGTTGCTGTCACACCTTGTCAAAAGACAACCAATGTCATTTTGCAATTTGGGTGAACAATCCCTTTAACATTGGAGGGGTCTTCAAACTTTTCCCACCTAATAGCATGAACACCACCATCTAGGGGTCAGAACCTGTATTGTCGTTGTTGGGGTGTTGTGGGTGTGGGGTCTGAGTGGCTATTGACCATTCCTTTGGATTCCTCATGTCAGACTCATTAGTAGAAACAGTTTGGTCCAAATTGGATGTTAGGTACTATATTTATTGAATATTATATGAATCCTATAAATTAAAAAGGCCAATTTGGCTGCAATCAATTAGCTTAATTTCTCAGATGTCAAATTATATTTCAACAAAATAATTTGCAGGAATGCTAATCTTATCTGTTTCTAACAACAGAAATGATTTCAGAACGATCTGAGACTGTGGGTGTCGACCCGGTAACCAAACAGTAGTTTAAAAAATATATTGTAAAGACAGTGTATCAACATGAGAATAACAGATTTATTTATTTAATTAGGCAAGTCAGTTAAGAACATTGTTTCAACGTGAGAATAACAGATATACATTGTATCAACATGAGAATAACAGGAAGGCAATATGTCTGTCATATTTGATAGGCTCTACCATGAAGAGTCCATTTGAGGTGTTGCAGAAGACCGAGGATGGCAATGTGATTGGCTCAGGACAGAACCACCTGATCAGCAGTCGCCAATGGGAGGACCAGGACGCTGTGTTTAAGTCTGTATACAGGAAGTACATGGTTACTAACCCCAGCAACACTACAGACCCAGAGGACAGACCCAGGTAAACACTACAGTTGAATGAGAGTGGTTAGTCTTAAAATCCTCAGATTGTAATGATAACAGAAAATAAGACCTGACAGGGCCCTGTGTCCTCAGTCTGAATCAGACTATACCCAGACAGCTACTGATGATCTGTTAGGGCCCTGGGTCCTCAGTTTGAATCAGACTATACCCAGACAGCTACTGATGATCTGTTAGAGCCCTGGGTCCTCAGTCTGAATCAGACTATACCCAGGCAGCTACTGATGATCTGTTAGGGCCCTGGGTCCTCAGTCTGAATCAGACTATACCCAGACAGCTACTGATGATCTGTTAGGGCCCTGGGTCCTCAGTCTGAATCAGACTATACCCAGAAAGCTACTGATGATCTGTTAGGGCCCTGGGTCCTCAGTCTGAATCAGACTATACCCAGGCAGCTACTGATGATCTGTTAGGGCCCTGGGTCCTCAGTTTGAATGGGCGGCCTGGGCGGCCGGGTAAGCCTGGGCGGCCGGGTAAGGAAGTTGTTGATTGCTAATGAGATGATTAATCTGGCCTGGGCGGCCGGGTAAGGAAGTTGTTGATTGCTAATGAGAGGATTAATCTGGCCTGGGCGGCTGTGTAAGGAAGTTGTTGATTGCTAATGAGAGGATTCGATTAATCTGGCCTGGGCGGCCGGGTAAGGAAGTTGTTGATTGCTAATGAGAGGATTAATCTGGCCTGGGCGGCCGGGTAAGGAAGTTGTTGATTGCTAATGAGAGGATTAATCTGGCCTGGGCGGCCGTGTAAGGAAGTTGTTGATTGCTAATGAGACGATTCGATTAATCTGGCCTGGGCGGCCGTGTAAGGAAGTTGTTGATTGCTAATGAGAGGATTAATCTGGCCTGGGCGGCCGTGTAAGGAAGTTGTTGATTGCTAATGAGAGGATTAATCTGGCCTGGGCGGCCGTGTAAGGAAGTTGTTGATTGCTAATGAGAGGATTCGATTAATCTGGCCTGGGCGGCCGTGTAAGGAAGTTGTTGATTGCTAATGAGAGGATTAATCTGGCCTGGGCGGCCGTGTAAGGAAGTTGTTGATTGCTAATGAGAAGATGAATCTGGCCTGGGCGGCCGTGTAAGGAAGTTGTTGATTGCTAATGAGAGGATTAATCTGGCCTGGGCGGCCGTGTAAGGAAGTTGTTGATTGCTAATGAGATGATTAATCTGGCCTGGGCGGCCGGTTAAGGAAGTTGTTGATTGCTAATGAGAGGATTAATCTGGCCTGGGCGGCTGTGTAAGGAAGTTGTTGATTGCTAATGAGAGGATTCGATTAATCTGGCCTGGGCGGCCGGGTAAGGAAGTTGTTGATTGCTAATGAGAGGATTAATCTGGCCTGGGCGGCCTGGTAAGGAAGTTGTTGATTGCTAATGAGAGGATTAATCTGGCCTGGGCGGCCGTGTAAGGAAGTTGTTGATTGCTAATGAGACGATTCGATTAATCTGGCCTGGGCGGCCGGGTAAGGAAGTTGTTGATTGCTAATGAGAGGATTCGATTAATCTGGCCTGGGCGGCCGTGTAAGGAAGTTGTTGATTGCTAATGAGAGGATTAATCTGGCCTGGGCGGCCGTGTAAGGAAGTTGTTGATTGCTAATGAGAGGATTAATCTGGCCTGGGCGGCCGTGTAAGGAAGTTGTTGATTGCTAATGAGAGGATTCGATTAATCTGGCCTGGGCGGCCGTGTAAGGAAGTTGTTGATTGCTAATGAGAGGATTAATCTGGCCTGGGCGGCCGTGTAAGGAAGTTGTTGATTGCTAATGAGAAGATTAATCTGGCCTGGGCGGCCGTGTAAGGAAGTTGTTGATTGCTAATGAGAGGATTAATCTGGCCTGGGCGGCCGTGTAAGGAAGTTGTTGATTGCTAATGAGAGGATTAATCTGGCCTGGGCGGCCGTGTAAGGAAGTTGTTGATTGCTAATGAGAGGATTAATCTGGCCTGGGCGGCCGTGTCAGGCAGTTGTTGATTGCTAATGAGAGGATTTGATTAATCTGGCCTGGGCGGCCGGGTAAGGAAGTTGTTGATTGCTAATGAGAGGATTAATCTGGCCTGGGCGACCGTGTAAAGTTGTTGATTGCTAATGAGAGGATTAATCTGGCCTGGGCGGCCGTGTCAGGCAGTTGTTGATTGCTAATGAGAGGATTAATCTGGCCTGGGCGGCCGTGTAAGGAAGTTGTTGATTGCTAATGAGAGGATTAATCTGGCCTGGGCGGCCGTGTCAGGCAGTTGTTGATTGCTAATGAGAGGATTAATCGGGCCTTGGCGGCCGTGTAAGGAAGTTGTTGATTGCTAATGAGAGGATTAATCTGGCCTGGGCGGCCATGTCAGGAAGTTGTTGATTGCTAATGAGAGGATTAATCTGGCCTTGGCGACCGTGTCAGGAAGTTGTTGATTGATAATGAGAGTATTAATCTGGCCTGGGCGGCCGTGTAAGGAAGTTGTTGATTGATAATGAGAGGATTAATCTGGCCTGGGCGGCCATGTCAGGAAGTTGTTGATTGCTAATGAGAAGATTAATCTGGCCTGGGCGGCCATGTCAGGAAGTTGTTGATTGCTAATGAGAGGATTAATCTGGCCTGGGCGGCCGTGTAAGGAAGTTGTTGATTGATAATGAGAGGATTAATCTGGCCTGGGCGGCCGTGTCAGGCAGTTGTTGATTGATAATGAGAGGATTAATCTGGCCTGGGCGGCCGTGTAAGGAAGTTGTTGATTGATAATGAGAGGATTAATCTGGCCTGGGCGGCCGTGTAAGGAAGTTGTTGATTGATAATGAGAGGATTAATCTGGCCTGGGCGGCCGTGTCAGGCAGTTGTTGATTGATAATGAGAGGATTAATCTGGCCTGGGCGGCCGTGTAAGGAAGTTGTTGATTGATAATGAGAGGATTAATCTGGCCTGGGCGGCCGGGTAAGGAAGTTGTTGATTGATAATGAGAGGATTAATCTGGCCTGGGCGGCCGTGTAAGGAAGTTGTTGATTGATAATGAGAGGATTAATCTGGCCTGGGCGGCCGTGTCAGGCAGTTGTTGATCTATAATGAGAGGATTAATCTGGCCTGGGCGGCCGTGTAAGGAAGTTGTTGATTGATAATGAGAGGATTAATCTGGCCTGGGCGGCCGTGTCAGCGTGTTTTGCACCTGGTGAAGTTGATTAGTTTTGGAACCAGGCTGCCTCCCGGGTGTGAGCCAGGTGCCCAGCTCTGTCCCACAGCGGACTCAGATCAAAACACAAGTGATGTAATTAACCACTGCAGTTATTAGTATGATTCTGTGTTTTCACATTACAAAAGTTATTTATTTTGATAAAAACACTTTATCTGCCTTCCCACTGAAAACTAGTTCTAAAATCCAAACATGTATTTTATGCAAAAGAGATGTATGTTTCTGGATGATGCACCATGCTGCCTTGTTGACAACATGACCGAGTGATGCAGATTACTGTTCCATTTGAGAAGGGCCACCGACCGGTGCGCCTCGGCTCAGCATAATGGAATCCGCCCACCATTGAAAGGTGCACTAGTGTTTTAACCGTGGAGATGACGTGTTAGTGTTGTAACCATGGAGATGCTGTGTTTGAAGCTGTGTGACCAGTCACTTCCTGCTTCCTGGAGGTCTGTTTCCTGTCCTGGGAGGAGTTAAGCCTCAGACAGGTGGGTTAAGACAATTTAACAAATGTTTTTTCATTACATGTGAATATCATGAATTTGTTTTAAAATATTTTATTGATGCCATCAGTTCTGTATTTAAATCTTTAATTGATGCCATGGGTTCTGTATTTAAATCTTTAATTGATGCCATGGGTCCTGTTGCAGATTGAGATCGACAACACATAAAATATCAATTTTATCCGCTCTTAAATCAAATGTTTTTATCTTACTCTCTTCTTAGAAGCATCCCTTCTATTTGTAGTAAAATACATCCCCTTTATCAAATTAAATTCAAATGTATTTACAAAGCACTTTTTACATCAGCAGATGTCACTAAGTGCTATACAAAAACCCTGCCTAAAACAACAAGTAATGCAGATGTAGAAGCACTGTGGCTAGGAAAAACTTCCTAGAAAGGCAGGAACCTAGGAAGAAACCTAAAGAGGAACCAGGCTCTGAGGTGTGGCCAGTCCTCTTCTGGCTCTGCCGGGTGGAGATTTTAAGAGTACATGGCCATTAAGGCCAGATTGTTCTTCAAGATGTTCAAACATTCATAGATGACCAGCAGGGTCAAATAATAATCACAGTGGTTGTAGAGTGTTCAACATGTGAGTACCTCAGGAGTAAATGTGAGTTGGCTTTTCATAGCCGAACATTCAGAGGTTGAGACAGCAGGTCTGGAACAAGGTAACACGTCTGGTGAACAGGTCAGGGTTCCATAGCCGCAGGCAGAACAGTTGAAACTGGAGCAGCAGCATGGCCAGATGGACAGGGGACAGCCAGGAGTCATCAGGCCAGGTAGTCCAACCTTGAAATCAGCCCTAGCCTTAACAGGGAGCCAGTGTAGAGAGGCTAGCACTAGAGTAATATGATCACATTTTCTTCTTCTAGTGAAGATTCTAGCAGCCGTGTTTAGCAATAACTGAAGTTTATTTAGTGATTTATCTGGGTAGCAGGAGAGTAGAGCATTGCAGTAGTCTAATCTAGAAATAACAAAAGCATGAATTAGCTGCATCATTTTTGGAAAAAAAGATTCTGAATTTTGGCCTCCTGGGTGGCGCAGTACTAGCTGTGCCACCAGAGATTCTGGGTTCAAACCCATTGGGCGGTGCACAATTGGCCCAGCGTTGTCCGGGTTAGGGAGGGTTTGCCCGGCAGGGATATCCTTGTCTCATCGCACACTAGCGACTCCTGTGGCGCAGTGCACGCTGACCAGGTCGCCAACTATTTTGTCCAAGTTTAAAAGTAAAACATTTGCCGCCATACACTTCCTTATGTCTGAAACACAGGCTTCCAGGGTAGGCAATTTTGGTGCTTAACCATATTTCATCGAAATGTCCAGCTGTGTGTCATCCGTATAGCAGTAAAAGTTGACATTGTGTTTCTGAATGACATCACCAAGAGGTAGAATATATAGTGAAAACAATAGTAGTCCTAAAACGTAACCTTGAGGAACACCGAAATTTACCAATGATTTGTTAGAGGACAAACCATCCACAGTGACGAACTGATAACATCTAAACCAGGCAAGAACTTGTCCCTGCAGATCAATTAGTCTTTCCAAAAGAATGTGGTGATCGATGGTGTCAAAAGCAGCACTGAGGTCTAGGGAGCATGAGGACAGATGCAGAGCCTTGGTTTGACTGCATTTAAAAGTCAATTTACTCAGTACAGAGTTCAGTGTGTCAAATCGGAGGGCCTGTTGTCCGGACCTCTGGCAGTCTCTATGGGGGTGCCACAGGGTTCAATTCTCGGGCCGACTCTTTTCTCTGTATACATCAATGATGTCGCTCTTGCTGCTGGTGATTCTCTGATCCACCTCTGCGCAGACGATACCATTCTGTATACTTCTGTCCCTTCTTTGGACACTATGTTAACTAACCTCCAAATGAGCTTCAATGCCACACAACTCTCCTTCCGTGGCCTCCAACTGCTTTTAAATGCAAGTAAAACAAAATGCATGCTCTTCAACCGATCGGTTCTGACTTAGAATATGTGGACATCTACAAATACCTAGGTGTCTGGTTAGACTGTAAACTCTCCTTCCAGACTCACATTAAGCATCTCCAATCCAAAATTAAATCTAGGATCGGCATCCTATTTCGCAACAAAGCATCCTTCACTCATGCTGCCACACACCCTCGTAAAACGGACTATCCTACCGATCCTAGACTTCGGCGATGTCATTTACAAAATAGCCTCAACACTCTACTCAGCAAATTGGATGCAGTCTATCACAGTGCCACCCGTTTTGTCACCAAAGCCCCATATACTACTGTCGTGTCTTTGGCTATGCCGGATTAAGTGATAGGAAATGCTATTCTATAAAATATTTTCTCTGTAATATTACCTGATTGAGGTAATCATGTAAATGTAATTAACTAGAACGTCGGGGCACCACAAAATAATATTTATAGAGCTGTTATCTTCCGAATAAACTCTTAAAGACCTAGTAATAATTTACATCAATAGCAGTCAATATTAATCGTCACCTTATTTCAGTCTCATCTGAAAGTTGTAAATTCTTGGTTATCTTCATGAACCCTGGCTAACAAGTTGAATCAGCAATACAAAATTGCTATTTACTAAATAGGTGTGGCAGGGTAGCCTAGTGGTTAGAGCGTTGGACTAGTAACCGAAAGGTTGCAAGTTCAAATCCCCAAGCTGACAAGGTACAAATCTGTCGTTCTGCCCCTGAACCGACTGTTCCTAGGCCATCATTGAAAATAAAAATGTGTTCTTAACTGACTTGCCTAGTTAAATAAAATAAAGGTAAAATGAGGTACAATAAATAAATAAAATACCTATTTACTAAATAACTAATCATACAGAATCAACCATACATTGATTACAAATTACGTCATAAAGGAAAATGTCCCTAGCGGACGGAGCAGACATGACAGCTGGTTACACAAAGGAAAGGGGGTTGGGTTTGAGTGAAAGAGCGAGAAGACTGAGGAACAAAGGGAGAAGCTGTGCTATTGTAAATACGTAATTTCCTATCTATGCATTCTAAATTACCGCCCATTTGGAAAAGGAAAATGCAATAAATATTTACTCTGAGCTTCAATAGGTTGGTGGTAGAAGGAAGGCAGTGTTGGCCAACAGAGTCCACTACGTTGTATTGTCGTCATTGGGTGGTAGACGGGATACTCTGTCTGTCCTCTCCTAACCCACGTTTACAGCGGCCGCTGCTAACACAACGGCTAGGAGGTATCACTTCTGTAGTGAGTTCAAATTTCATACCATTCGCAACCAAAGCTCACGCTGAGGTTGGTTTAGTTCTGTAGTTGACATGTTAGTCCTTTTCATGTTAGTCCTCGGAACAGGAGGTTACATTTTCATCAAGGGCTTATATAGTGGAGGGAGAGAAAGGTGTGTTTCATAGTTTGTCTCTTCACAGGGGCGGAGCAGAGCTCTAATCTTATGAAAACCCAATTCTCTCATTTGAAGCTAAAATTACATTTGAATCTTTTGACAAATAGTTTCATTTAAATTGCATTTAAATTGCACAACAATTCCATGTGAATCTGATAACTATAATGTGTAGACTTTCCCAGATACAGTTTATGTGGTCCTGTCATCAGTCATAATGTCTCAGATGACAACCGAACTGACATCATATTCATTAAGTACCAACACATATTTTCAACTGGTTCTATTACCAAAATATGGTTCCTTTCCTTCCACTTGTTTGATGTTCCCAGACTCTCTATGTTTAACAAAGGCTATTTAAAACCTCTTAGAGCCATGTGAGACGCTAGCGTCCCACCTAGTCAACAGGAAATGGAAGTGCGCAATGCCAAATGCTAATAGTATTCGATAAAACTCAAACTTTCATTAAAACACACATGCAGGGTACTGAATTAAAGCTACACTCGTTGTGAATCTAGCCAACATGTCAGATTTTTAAAATGCTTTTCGGCGAAAGCATGAGAAGCTATTATCTGATAGCATGCAACCCCCCGAAATACCTGAAGGGGACGTAAACAAAAGAATTAGCGTAGCCGGCGCTACACAAAACGCAGAAATAAAATATAAAACATTCATTACCTTTGACGAGCTTCTTTGTTGGCACTCCTATATGTCCCATAAACATCACAATTGGGTATTTTTTCCGATTAAATCCGTCCATGTATACCCAAAATGTCCATTTATATAGCCCGTCTGATCCATGGAAAAGCACCGTTCCAAAACGCAACGTCATTTTTTAAAATGAAAAAAGTTGCCTATAAACTTTGACAAAACACTTCAAACTACTTTTTTAACCCAACTTTAGGTATTTGTAAACGCTAATAATCGATCAAATTGATCACGGGGCGATCTGTATTCAATAGCAGCTACTCTTGAAATCATCGTCCATTGTCTCTCTCCCATAAGCCTCTTCCTGTATACTGGATGACAGGAAGGGTCTATTTCTTATTCCACCAAGGATTAAATCCCATGAAATTGACAGTACTGGCGACATCGTGTGGAAGCTGTAGGAACTGATCGCCATCTATTTTCTCTTGCCATAGACAATTCAGAGACTGGCGGATGAATACTTTTATTTTTTTTTGTGACCAGGTTTTTCTTGGGATTTCGCTTGCTGTTCGCGTTCTGTTATAGTCACAGACATGATTTAACCAGTTTTAGAAACTTCAGAGTGTTTTCTATCCACACATACTAATCATATACTATGATACTATATACTATATTCCTGGCATGAGTAGCAGGATTTGCGCAATTTTTAACAAAATGTTGAAAAAATGCAGGGGAGGTGTGCGCTAAGAGTTTTTTTTTTTTTGAATTTTACCCCTTTTTCTCCCCAATTTCGTGGTATCCAATTGTTGTAGTAGCTACTATCTTGTCTCATCGCTACAACTCCCGTACGGGCTCGGGAGAGACGAAGGTTGAAAGTCATGCGTCCTCCGATACACAACCCAACCAAGCCGCACTGCTTCTTAACACAGCACGCATCCAACCCGGAAGCCAGTTGTAGCGATGAGACAAGATAGTAGCTACTAAAAACAATTGGACACCATGAAATTGGGGAGAAAAAGGGGGTAAAAAAAATACAATCTTTGTCCTCATGTGCAGTTGCAAACCGTAGTCTGGCTTTTTTTAATGGCGGTTTTGGAGCAGTGGCTTCTTCCTTGCTGAGCAGCCTTTCAGGTTATGTCGATATAGGACTTGTTTTACTGTGGATATAGGTACTTTTGTACCTGTTTCCTCCAGCATCTTCACAAGGGCCTTTGCTGTTGTTCTGGGATTGATTTGCACTTTTTGCACAAAAGTATGTTCATCTCTAGGAGACAGAACGCCTCTCCTTCCTGAGTGGTATGACGGCTGCGTGGTCCCATGGTGTTTATATTTGCGTACTATTGTTTGTACTTATGAACGTGGTACCTTCAGGCGTTTGGAAATTGCTCCCAAGGATGAACCAGACTTGTGGAGGTCTACAATAGTTTTTTTGAGGTCTTGGCTGATTTATGATTTCTTTTGATTTTCCCATGATGTCAAGCAAAGAGGCACTGAGTTTGAAGGTAGGCCTTGAAATATATCCACAGGTACACCTCCAATTGACTCAAATTATGTCAATTAGCCTATCAGAAGCTTCTACAGCCATGGAATTTTCCAAGCTTTTTAAAGGCATAGTCAACTTAGTGTATGTAACTTCTGACCCACTGGAATTGTGATACAGTGAAATAATCTGTCTATAAACAATTGTTGTGTAACGATTCTCGTCCTCCTCTTCTGAGGAGGAGTAGTAAGAAGGATCGGAGGACCAATGCGCAGCGTGGTAAGTGTCCATATTGTATTTATTATATGAACACAAAACAAAAACAACGACAACGAAACAAAACAGTCCTGAACGGTGAAATACAAAACACAGAGCAGAAAATAATTACCCACGAAACACAGGTGAAAAAAGGCTACCTAAGTATGATTCTCAATCAGAGACAACTAACGACACTTGCCTCTGATTTAGAACCATACCAGGCCAAACGCAAAACACAACATAGAAAAACGAACATAGACAACCCACCCAACTCACGCCCTGACCATACTAAAACAAAGACATAATAAAATAACTAAGGTCAGAACGTGACATGTTGGAAAAATTACTTGTGTCATGCACAAGTAGATGTCCTAACCGACTTGCCAAAACTATAGTTTGTTAACAAGATATTTGTGGTGGATGAAAAACAAGTTTTAATGATTCCAACCTAAGTGTATGTAAACTTCCGACTTCAACTGTAGGTGTTCCTTTTGTCCAGGTGGGAAAGGGCAGTGGAGTGCAATAGAGATTGCATCGTGTGTGGATCCGTTAGGGCGGTATGCAAATTGGAGTGGGTTTCTGGGATAATGTTGTTGATATGAGCCATAACCAGCCTTTCAAAGCACTTCATGGCTACAGACGTGAGTGCTACGGGTCAGTAGTCATTTTGGCAGATTACCTTAGTGTTCTTGGGCACAGGGACTATGGTGGTCTGTTTAAAACAGACTCGGACAGGGAGAGGTTGAAAATGTCAGTGAAAACACTTGCCAGTTGGTCAGCGCATGCTTGCAGAACACATCCTGGTAATTAGTCTGGCCCTGCGTCCTTGTGACTTTTGCCCTGTTTAAAGGTCTTTCTCACATCGGCTGCGGAGAAAAAAGTATTCGGGAACAGCTGGTGCTTTCATGCATGTTTCAGTGTTATTTACCTCGAAGCGAGCATAGAAGTAGTTTTCCCTTTGTAGTCTGTAATGGTTTGCAAGCCCTGCCACATCCGACGAGCGTCAGAGCCGGTGTCGTACGATTCGATCTTAGTCCTGTATTGATGCTTTGCCTGTTTGATGGTTGTCGGAGGGCATATTGGGATTGTTATCAGCTTCAGGGTTAGTCCCGCTCCTTGAAAGCGGCAGCTCTAGCCTTTAGCTCAGTGCGGATGTTGCCTGTAATCTATGGCTTCTGGTTGGGGTATGTACGTACTGTCACTGTGAGGACGACGTCATCAATGCACTTATTGATGAAGCCAATGACTGATATGGTGTACTCCTCAATGCCATCGGAGGAATCCCGGAACATGTTCCAGTCTGTGATAGCAAAACAGTCCTCTAGCTTTGCATCTGCTTCATCTGACCACTTTTTTATAGACCGAGTCACTGGTGCTTCCTGCTTTAATTCTTATATTATTATGCGTAGGTCATCGATTTTATTTTTCTCTTACCTTCTCGTCATGCAAATGATGGATCTGGGCCTGTTCCCGGGAAAACAGTATGTCATTCACATCAGGCTCTTTAAAGGAAAAGTATTCTGCCAGTTCGTGGTCAGTAATCGCAGTTCTGATGTCCAGAAGTTATTTTTGGTCATAAGAGATGGTAGCAGCAACATTATGTACAAAATAAGTTTAAAAAATACATTACAAACAACTCAAAGAAACAAACAAAAAAACACAATTGGATAGGAACATGTAAAATGTGTCTTCACTATTATTTTTCAATGTAGAAAGTAGTACAAATAAAGGTGAACCTTGAATGAGTAGGTGTGTCAACTTTTGACTGCCGATAGTTTTTTTAACATTCTCCAGGTAAAGGTTTGACTTTTTCACACAATGCAGCTAGAAGCTAGAAGGTTTAAAGGCCATGACTATTTTCATGAATTGGTCAAGAGATACTATTGTTCCTAGGTCCTGGCAGTTTATTTTTATTTCACTAGGCAAGTCAGTTAAGAACAAATTCTTATTTACAATGACAGCCTAGGAACAGTGGGTTAACTGCCTTGTTCAGGGACAGAACGACAGAGTTTTACATTGTAAGCTTGGGGATTCAATCTAGCAACCTTTCGGTTACTGGCCCAATGCTCTAACCACTAGACTACCTGCCACCCCAGTTCAGTGATACTATTATACTATTGGTCCTAGGTCCTGGAAGTTCAGAGCAGACTCAGGACAACTGATTCCATGTCGCCTGTCTGTCTCTCTCCAGGAGGAGTGGCTGTAGCTGTGTGTCTGTGGTGGAGCGGCAGACACAATCTGCTGCAGTACTTACTGTGTAAAGCTCCCAAAGACAAACCAGGTAGGTTGGGGGTCATTTAGTCACATGTACTATGCGATAACAGTAGGATCTGTGATGTTAAAAAAGATCCTGAGTTTGTATTCAAGTGTCTGATCTAGGATCAGTTTTATCATTGAGATTATTACAAATATAATTACATGGACAGGGGGAACTGATCCTAGACTCTGAAAGGCTTTATGAATACAGGCCCTTCTACTGTATGTCAGTATATTACCAGAATGTTCTGGGTGTAGTATATGTTCATGACCAGCAGGAGGCCAGCAGTGTTGCAGCTTTAAAAAATTTTATTAAAAAAAAATGTTTTTACCTTTATTTAACTAGACAAGTCAGTTAATAAGAACACATTCTTATTTACAATGACGGCCTACCAGGGAACAGTGGGTTTATTGCCTTGTTCAGGGGCAGAACGACAGATTTTTACCTTGTCAGCTCGGGGATTCAATCCAGCAACCTTTCAGTTACTGGCCCAACGATCTAACCACTAAGCTACCTGCCGTCCCTCCACTCTAACCGCTAAGCTACCTGCCGCCCCTCCACTCTAACCGCTAAGCTACCTGCCGCCCCTCCACTCTAACCGCTAAGCTACCTGCCGCCCCTCCACTCTAACCACTAAGCTACCTGCCGCCCCTCCACTCTAACCACTAAGCTACCTGCTGGTTACTGGCCCAACGATCTAACCGCTAAGCTACCTGCCGCCCCAAAAGTAGCTTCTCATCATGTTGTCTCTTTGTTCCAGACCCGGAGCCCAAGCCTGATGCGTTATGGCCTAATGCCCAGGAGATCCTGTGTTCTGCTGTTAGCAGCTGTACTAGACACATAACTCTGGGACTGGTTACTGGACTGGTCACTGTCTGGGACAGACACTTAGGTGAGTTCACTGTGCACACAGTTACCTAAATGTTACACTAAATATCTGTGTGTCCCTTTCTGAAAAGACTGCGCATGCACGATAATGTTGAGATTGATGAAGTGTCCAGTTCTAAATCAGACCTGTGGTACCATGAAAAAGGGGTTAAAATAAAATAGATGGGGCCTCCCGGGTGGTCTAGGGGACTGCATCACAGCGCTAGCTGTGCCACCAGAGACTCTGGGTTCAGCCCAGGCTCTGTCGCAGCCGGCCGCGACCGGGAGGTCCGTGGGGACTGCATCGCAGCGCTAGCTGTGCCACCAGAGACTCTTGGTTCGCCCAGGCTCTGTCGCATCCGGCCGCGACCGGGAGGTCCGTGGGGACTGCATCGCAGCGCTAGCTGTGCCACCAGAGACTCTGGGTTCGCGCCCAGGCTCTGTCACAGCCAGCTGTGACTGGGAGGTCTAGGGGACTGCATCGCAGCGCTAGCTGTGCCACCAGAGACTCTGGGTTCGCCCAGGCTCTGTCGCAGCCGGCCGCGACCGGGAGGTCCGTGGGGACTGCATCGCAGCGGTAGCTGTGCCACCAGAGACTCTGGGTTCGCGCCCAGGCTCTGTCGCAGCCGGCCGCGACCGGGAGGTCCGTGGGGACTGCATCGCTGTGCCACCAGAGACTCTGGGTTCAGCCCAGGCTCTGTCGCAGCCGGCCGCGACCGGGAAGTCCGTGGGGACTGCATTGCAGCGCTAGCTGTGCCACCAGAGACTCTGGGTTCAGCCCAGGCTCTGTCGCAGCCGGCCGAGACCGGGAGGTCTATGGGACTGCATCGCAGCGCTAGCTGTGCCACCAGAGACTCTGGGTTCAGCCCAGGCTCTGTCGCAGCTGGCCGCGACCGGGAGGTCCGTGGGGACTGCATTGCAGCGCTAGCTGTTCCACCAGAGACTCTGGGTTCGCGCCCAGGCTCTGTCGCAGCCGGCCGCGACCGGGAGGTCTATCCTTGTCTCATGGTGCACCAGCGACTCCTGTGTCGGGCCAGGCGCAGTGCATGCTAACTAAGGTCGCCAGGTGCACTGTGTTTCCTCCGACACATTGGTGTGGCTGGCTTCTGGGTTGGATGCGCGCTGTGTTAAGAAGCAGTGCGGATTGGTTGGGTTGTGTTTCGGAGGACGCATGGCTTTCGACCTTCGTCTCTCCGAAGGTTTATTTAAAAATAAAAATGTTTCGGCATCACTGCTTTCTTCAGGGTCAGAAGAAGTCACAGTGATGCTGAAACAACATTGGTGTTTTTTTCCCCAATAAATTACTGGGAGGTTAAATAGAGTGTGCAACTCTTTGTTTTGATAGCCAACGTTAGCTAGTTAACATTAGCCTTCTGCATATTCAACTTCCATCCTCTCAGTCCAGGGGCAAAAACAATGTATGAATTAATAGTTGGATCTGAATCGTCCTTATAATCATTGGCCAGTACGGAAAATTAAGTAAAACCACAAGTCCAAATCCCTATCGCCATCCATAGCTAATTTAGGAAAGGGACAATTTTTGCTAGCTAGTGTTGAATTCGAAATTTTGAACATTGAGCTATTAAAGACATGATAGATCAGACGCATAGTATATTAAGAAGGGAGATCTGTAGAAAAACAGAGTGGCTGTGGAATGTACTGGGTGGACGGGAGGAGATCAAAGGATTGCTATAGAGGAGACAGAAGGAGGGGTTGAGGTCAGGAGGTGGGGTCAGATCCCCTGAAGGGAGTAATAAGGGTTTAGTATCCTGTTACCCTCTTCCTGTGGAACCATAAGATGTAAGGATTGGAGAGAAGGAGGAGTGTCTTAAGGGGAATGTATATATACTTGTGATGGGAGAAATGTTGGGTTGTCTGAATTACAGCTGTAAAGACACTCTGGGAAGAATTAAACTTGGTTAAGCTTCTCTAGTATCCGTGAGTTATTTACTCTGAAAAATAAGAACCAAACACTAGCCACCCGAGGACAACAAGGCAACGAGATACAACAATTCAAGTTGTTTCTGTCAATGACGTATTGCTCTCGATGTGATGTAATTGGAGTGAAGCCAAAACCAAACTGGCTTCCCTTGACACTTTTCTATATATATGTTTTTGGTGTGCCAGGACCATTCACAGTTCAGCTCAATGCTGATTGGCTATTATTATTGTAATGGAGACGCAGGGAGTCAGGAAGCAGGTGCAGTTGGTGTGTTTAAAAGGAACGCGTCTAAACATGAAAAAAGGAAACAATACTCCCTAATGGGTGATACAGCAGAGTACTAGATAAAGAGGAAGTAATCATTGTGTGATGAAGTCCAGGTATGCCTCATGATGGGTCGCAGTTGTGCGTAATGATTGTTGCCAGGGCCGGGGGTTAGGAGACAGGCAACGCCGAGCACCGAGCGGAAGTATGTAAACTTCCGACCAACTGTACTCCGCCCAGGGAACCGGGCCACTACCCCTGTCGGTCCTGTCAGTGACTCCTCAGGAACCTCACCAGCTCCTGATTGGTCCTCTCCACCTGCTCTTTGGACTGAGACTGGTACGTTGACTGTGACCCCCAACTTCTCCATGAAGGCTCTCCATACGTACTCCTTATGTACTCCAGGTTGCAATGGTCAATGAGGATGAGAAACGGGTCCGTGGTTCCCTCCAGCAAGTGTCTCCACTCCTCTAATGCAACTTCCCCACCAGGAGCTCCCTGTCACCGACGTCACAGTTCCTTTCTGCAGGAGACAGTTTTTTAGAGTAGTATGCACATGGATACAATTTTTGTGGATTACCTTGATGGTGTGACAGGACAGCCCCCACGCCCACTTCTGAGGTGTCCACCTCCACCACGAAGGGCAACGTAGGATCTGGGTGTTTCAGCAACGGGGCAGAGGTGAAACGCCCCTTCAGTAGGCGTAAGGCCTCATCAGCTGCAGAACTCCACACCAACTTCTGGGGGACCACCTTTAAGGAGAGAGTTGAGAGCAGAGGTGATGGAGCTTTCTGATGAAGCGGTGGTGGAAGTTGGCAAACCCCCAACATTGATGTAGTCCCTTTATGGTGGTTGGGACTGGCCATGACCTGACTGCATCGACCTTCCTCTCCTCCAGAACCACTCCCTGCGGGCTGATCCGATATCCCAAGAAGGAACTGGCACTTCTCCGCTTTGATATACAGATGGTTCTCCAGGAGGTGTTCCAGGACGTCCTGGATGTGGGCGACGTGATCATCCAAGTTGGCTGAGTAGATCAGGATGTCATCGATATACACGACCACCTGATGCCCAGGCATGTTCCAGAACACCTCGTTAACAAATGCCTGGAACACCGACGGAGTGCCCAGACATCATGCTGAAGGCCGTCTTCCATTCATCCCCCTCCCGGATGAGGATGAAATTGTAGGTCCAACTTAATAAAAAAATGTGCCCCACGGAGCAGTTTGGTCGGCCGGCAAAAAAAGGAGGGGCTAACGGTACTTGGTGGTGATGGCATTGAGACCTCTGTAGACAGTACACAGAGAAAGACCCCCCTCCTTCTTGGCCACGAAGAAGAAACCTGCCGACACAGGGCAGGTGGATGGGCTGATGAAACCCTGTTGGAGGGCCTCCATAGCCTTGGTTTGAGCCCCTGACAGGGGGTAGATGCGGCTGCGCAGAGTCTGTAAGCAGGTTGATGGAACAGTCCCAGATGCGATGAGGAGGGAGACAGGTGGTGCGGGTCTTGGACAAAACCTCCATGAGATCCTGGTAAACCTCAACTGGTAAACCTCACATCTCAACTGACGTGGAACCACAAGGTCTTCTGTCATCTGGGTGCCCAGGCAGTGATCTCCTTTCTTGACCAGGAGATGGTGGGGTCGTGGCGTTAGAGCTACCGGAGGCCGTTGTGTGTAATGATGGGTTGCCTGGGACGATGGTTAGTAGACCGGCGACGTTGAGCGCCAGAGTGGGAGTAGACGTGACAATTATATACTTTTTTTTTAATCAATGGAGGCCAAGTGCTTGCTGGCTTCCTTTGCAATGCTATCGGCGGCAACAATGTCATACTTTTTGACCAGACCGCAACAGATAGTTGGCCTACACATAAAGAGACAGAAGGGCGCTGTTTCGCTCGCTTGGATGCTTTCTCCGGTGAGATACATTCAGCCTCATGCGAATTGAAGGAGAATTATGAAACAGAGAGAGAAAAAAGATAATTGTTTTTTTTTCTTGGTAAATTTTTGGGGAAGCTTGGCTTCCCTTGGCTTCCATGAATACACACCACTGGTTGTTAATAATAGTACAAATGCAGGGTTATCGATACACTTTGCTATTCATTCGTTGCAGCTGCAGCAAGAGTGGAAGTAGAGAAGCACATTTTATGTTTTGTAATAAAGTTGAATAAAAACAGTGTTGACAGTGGTGAATAAAAACAGTGTTGACAGTGGTGAATAAAAACTTAAACATGAATTCACTCATAAAAACAGCAGCTCTTTGCTGTAGTCTTTCTCTGATCATGGTTTAAAAGTTATGAGATCTTATGTAGGCTAGTATCAAACCTTGCTGTGGCAGGGATCGTGGAAGCTGTAGGCTGGTATCAGACTTTGCTGTGGCCGGGATCGTGGAAGCTGTAGGCTAGTATCAGACTTTGCTGTGGCCGGAATCGTGGAAGCTGTAGGCTAGTATCAGACTTTGCTGTGGCCGAAATCGTGGAAGCTGTAGGCTGGTATCAGACTTTGCTGTGGCCGGGATCGTGGAAGCTGTAGGCTAGTATCAGACTTTGCTGTGGCCGGAATCGTGGAAGCTGTAGGCTAGTATCAGACTTTGCTGTGGCAGGGATCGTGGAAGCTTTAGGCTAGTATCAAACCTTGCTGTGGCCGGAATCGTGGAAGCTGTAGGCTAGTATCAGACTTTGCTGTGGCCGGGATCGTGGAAGCTGTAGGCTGGTATCAGACTTTGCTGTGGCCGGAATCGTGGAAGCTTTAGGCTAGTATCAAACCTTGCTGTGGCCGGGATCGTGGAAGCTGTAGGCTGGTATCAGACTTTGCTGTGGCCGGAATCGTGAAAGCTTTAGGCTAGTATCAAACCTGGCTGTGGCCGGGATCGTGGAAGCTGTAGGCACGGTGATTTGAGCTATCCGATTGGCCAGCGGCACTCAATTTATCTACAGACCTTCCGGGTAGGCGGAGTTTGTCTTTTCAGACAAATTAAAGGGTTAAAATGGGAACACTGTCTACCCAGAGCGCAGGACCTACCGCCAACATGGCTTCTGAATCAAGTGCACCTACCGTCAACAGGGCTTCTGAATCAAGTGCACCTACCGCCAACATGGCTTCTGAATCAAGTGCACCTACCGTCAACAGGGCTTTTGAATCAAGTGCACCTACCGTCAACAGGGCTTCTGAATCAAGTGCACCTACCGGCAACAGGGCTTCTGAATCAAGTGCACCTACCGGCAACAGGGCTTCTGAATCAAGTGCACCTACCGTCAACAGGGCTTCTGAATCAAGTGCACCTACCGTCAACAGGGCTTCTGAATCAAGTGCACCTACCTTCAACAGGGCTTCTGAATCAGGTGTACCTACCGCCAACATGGCTTCTGAATCAAGTGCACCTACCGTCAACAGGGCTTCTGAATCAAGTGCACCTACCGTCAACAGGGCTTCTGAATCAAGTGCACCTACCGTCAACAGGGCTTCTGAATCAAGTGCACCTACCGTCAACAGGGCTTCTGAATCAAGTGCACCTATACGAATAAAAACAAAAAGGAGTGCAAGTCTTTATCGTTGGCTTTTGTACCGAAATGTTTGGTGGTCGACTAGGAATGCTTTGAAGATCGGCCAGTCGATTGACCGGTTGGTGACCATTGGTCTAAAGTTTGCGTGAGGATAAGCACATTCTCATATTTTATTTTTTATTTAACCGTTATTTAATATCAAGTTCAGTTTTTATGAATGCCAACTTCTGCCTGAACCAGTGCATGTTTTGGGATATATTTTGATGAATACGCAACGTTTATAAATGAGGCCCTTGGTAAAAAGCACACAACCATAATATTTCAAAGTAAATGTTTTCTTATTTCTTTGTTTTGTTTACCTCAGTTATAAGTTTCCATTTCATATGTACAGACCCTGGAGCCTGTTTCTTATCTGTGTAAGGACCTAGCTGCGCTGTATGGATTTATTTCCTAATTGGATTTAGTGAAAATGACTATGTGCAGTAAGTCTCTCATCTCTCTCCTCCATTATGTAGGTCTTCCTCTGTCTGTTGTCTCAGTGGAAGCAGACAGTGTGTTCAGCAGCATAATATTTGTGGATTACTGGCCTAGTACGGCTACTGAGGATGCCCTACTCAGCCAGGGTCCGAACCACAGCAGCACACTGGTCCATCTACTGGTTACCTGTAAGAGTGGAGCATGTCATCTAGTCGACGCAGGAAGAGGACTGGACTCTCATAATGTCACACAACTATCAGAAAGGTTTACAGTATTCTGTTCTACACAAGGTTAACTTGAATAACCCATACCAAGTTACATTACATAAGCATTGATAGAAACATGATGCACTGCTCTATAACTTCCTGTCTACTATCTTTCAGACCATCAGATCCAGGCTGTTTCCCCTCCCTCTATAACTTCCTGTCTCTCCTGTCAGACCATCAGATCCAGGGTGTTTCCACTCCCTCTATAACTTCCTCTCTCTCCTGTCAGACCATCAAATCCAGGCTGTTTCCCCTCCCTCTATAACGTCCTGTCTACTATCTTTCAGACCATCAGATCCAGGCTGTTTCCTCTCCCTCTATAACTTCCTGTCTCCTATCTGTCAGACCATCAGATCCAGGCTGTTTCCCCTCCCTCTATAACTTCCTGTCTCCTATCTGTCAGACCATCAGATCCAGGCTGTTTCCCCTCCCTCTATAACTTCCTGTCTAATATCTTTCAGACCATCAGATCCAGGCTGTTTCCCCTCCCTCTATAACTTCCTGTCTACTATGTTTCAGACCATCAGATCCAGGCTGTTTCCCCTCCCTCTATAACTTCCTGTCTACTATCTTTCAGACCATCAGATCCAGGCTGTTTCCCCTCCCTCTATAACTTCCTGTCTAATATGTTTCAGACCATCAGATCCAGGCTGTTTCCCCTCCCTCTATAACTTCCTGTCTAATATGTTTCAGACCATCAGATCCAGGCTGTTTCCCCTCCCTCTATAACTTCCTGTCTAATATGTTTCAGACCATCAGATCCAGGCTGTTTCCCCTCCCTCTATAACTTCCTGTCTAATATGTTTCAGACCATCAGATCCAGGCTGTTTCCCCTCCCTCTATAACTTCCTGTCTAATATGTTTCAGACCATCAGATCCAGGCTGTTTCCCCTCCCTCTATAACTTCCTGTCTAATATGTTTCAGACCATCAGATCCAGGCTGTTTCCCCGTGGTGACTGCTGCTGTTCCGTTCCTCCAGCGCCTGGTAAACCATCTTTATTATGTTGACTCTCTCTGGCCACCGGGTCCATCTCTCAGTCTCATTAGATGTTGTGATGCTGGACTAGTGTGTTTCTCTGTTTCACTGTCGTCTGTCCATGACAGACCATCACTACTCCTATCTTCTCTTATCTTATCGTACGACTCCTATCTTAGGAGAATTCAACCTTACAGTGACATGCTTACTTACAAGCCCTTAACCAACAATGCAGTTTTAAGAAAAATACAAGAAAAAAGTATGAAATAAAAGTAACAAATAATTAAAGAGCAGCAGTAAAATAACAAAAGCGAGTCTATATACAGGGTGGTGGGGAGGGGGGGAGTACAGAGTCAATGTGGAGGCTATATACAGGGTGGTGGGGGGGGGGGGGGATACAGGGTGGAGTTTATATACAGGGTGAGGGGGGCAGTACAGAGTCAATGTGGAGGCTATATACAGGGTGGGGAGGGGGGGGGGGGGGCAGTACAGAGTCAATGTGGAGGCTATATACAGGGTGGGGGGGGCAGTACAGAGTCAATGTGGAGGCTATATACAGGGTGGGGGGGGGGGGCAGTACAGAGTCAATGTGGAGGCTATATACAGGGTGGGGGGGGCAGTACAGAGTCAATGTGGAGGCTATATACAGGGTGGGGGGGGGGGGGCAGTACAGAGTCAATGTGGAGGCTATATACAGGGTGGGGGGGGCAGTACAGAGTCAATGTGGAGGCTATATACAGGGTGGGGGGGGGGAGTACAGAGTCAATGTGGAGTCTATATACAGGGTGAGGGGGGCAGTACAGAGTCAATGTGGAGGCTATATACAGGGTGGGGGGGGGGGAAGTACAGAGTCAATGTGGAGTCTATATACAGGGTGAGGGGGGCAGTACAGAGTCAATGTGGAGGCTATATACAGGGTGGGGGGGGCAGTACAGAGTCAATGTGGAGGCTATATACAGGGTGGGGGGGTACAGAGTCAATGTGGAGTCTATATACAGGGTGAGGGGGGCAGTACAGAGTCAATGTGGAGGCTATGTACAGGGTAGTACAGAGTCAATGTGGAGGCTATATACAGGGGGTACCGGTACAGAGTCAGTGTGGAGGCTATATACAGGGGGTACCGGTACAGAGTCAATGTGGAGGCTATATACAGGAGGTACTGGTACAGAGTCAATGTGGAGGCTATATACTGGGGGTACCGGTACAGACTCAATGTGGAGGCTATATACAGGGGGTACCGGTACAGAGTCAATGTGGAGGCTATAAACAGGGGGTACCGGTACAGAGTCAATGTGGAGGCTATATACTGGGGGTACCGGTACAGAGTCAATGTGGAGGCTATATACAGGGGGTACCGGTACAGAGTCAATGTGGAGGCTATATACAGGGGGTACCGGTACAGAGTCAATGTGGAGGCTATATACAGGGGGTACCGGTACAGAGTCAATGTGGAGGCTATATACAGGGGGTTCTGGTACAGAGTCAATGTGGATGCTATATACAGGGGGTACCGTTACGGAGTCAATGTGGAGGCTACAGTAGGGAGAACAAGTATTTGATACACTGCCGATTTTTCAGGTTTTCCTACTTACAAAGCATGTAGAGGTCTGTAATTTTTATAATAGGTACATTTCATCTGTCAGAGACGGAATCTAAAACAAAAATCCAGAAAATCACATTGTATGATTTTTAAGTAATTAATTTGCATTTCAACAGCAGAACGATTTATGATAATTTTGTTATCCAGTGGGCTTAATGGGTATGTGTCCTAATAGGTAAACTTATTCTGCATCTCCTGATATGGAACTGGAACTCCCTGTTAGTGGTCCACAATGTGGATACAAAACATCTGGGGTTTGGATCATTGTGGAGTGACACTTAAATACATTCTCTAACTCTCCTATTTTATCTGACATGATCTGACTCTGCTGTTGTTTCTGATGGTCCCTGGGAAACAGGCTCTGATCATGTTTCTGACGGTCCCTGGTTAACAGGCTCTGATCATGTTTCTGATGGTCCCTGGTTAACAGGCTCTGATCATGTTTCTGATGGTCCCTGGGAAACAGGCTCTGATCATGTTTCTGATGGTCCCTGGGAAACAGGCTCTGATCATGTTTCTGATGGTCCCTGGTTAACAGGCTCTGATCATGTTTCTGATGGTCCCTGGTTAACAGGCTCTGATCATGTTTTCTGATGGTCCCTGGTTAACAGGCTCTCATCATGTTTCTGATGGTCCCTGGTTAACAGGCTCTGATCATGCAGAGGAATGGGAAGATCCTCCTCCAAGACATGGTAGACAGGAGAGTAGTGTGCTGCTTCTCCCTCCCAGACACTCATCTCCTGGCCAATCCCTGGAATCCTGTGTTTCTACTGGACCCCACGCAGCAGTCTCTGCTCATACCAGGTACTGGAACGTCTTGCAAGACAAAAAAGATAAACATTTTATTTCATACTCTGCTTAGATTTATATGACATGGACCAATTATACTAAACCAACGTTTGTGTTTGCTTGGTTCTGAAGCCTCTGTTCATAAGAGGTACTGGAACATTGGGCAATAGTGTATCTTGAAAGGCATATTTTATACATATTTTAATCTAGATTATTTCTGGATTTAGTTTAGTGCTGAGTTGATGATGACAATGTTTAAGACAACAGGATTCTAATATCCCAGAACTCTTTGCAACAATATGATCAGTTATGTTAGTAAGTAATGTTGCTGGTAGATAGTAATGTTGCTAGTAGATAGTAATGTTGCTGGTAGTTAGTAATGTTGCTGGCATTTAGTAATGTTGCTGGTAGTTAGTAATGTTGCTGCTAGTTAGTAATGTTGCTGGTAGTTAGTAGTGGCTCTGTAGTTAGTAATGTTGCTGCTAGTTAGTAATGTTGCTGGTAGTCAGTAGTGGCTCTGTAGATAGTAATGTTGCTGGTAGTTAGCAATGTTGGTGGTAGTTAGTAATGTTGCTGGTAGTTAGTAGTGGCTCTGTAGATAGTAATGTTGCTGGTAGTTAGCAATGTTGGTGGTAGTTAGTATTGTTGCTGGTAGATAGTAATGTTGCTGGTAGTTAGTAATGTTGCTGGTAGATAGTAACGGCTCTGGTAGATAGTAACTGCTCTGGTAGTTAGTAATGTTGCTGGTAGAGAGTAATGTTGCTGGTAGATAGTAATGTTGCTGGTACCTAGGTAACGCTTCTGGTAGATAGTTACGGCTCTGGTAGATAGTAACGGCTCTGGTAGATAGTAACGGCTCTGGTAGATAGTAATGTTGCAGGTAGTTAGTAATGTTGCTGGTAGTTAGTAATGTTGCTGGTAGTTAGTAATGTTGCTGGTAGTTAGTAATGTTGCTGGTAGTTAGTAATGTTGCTGCTGGTAGTTAGTAATGTTGCTGGTAGTTAGTAAAGTTGCTGGTACATAGTAATGTTGCTGGTAGTTAGTAATGTTGCTGGTAGTTAGTAAAGTTGCTGGTACATAGTCATGTTGCTGGTAGTTAGTAATGTTGCTGGTAGTTAGTAAAGTTGCTGGTACATAGTAATGTTGCTGGTAGATAGTAACGGGGCTGGTAGATAGTAACGGGGCTGGTAGATAGTAACGGGGCTGGTAGATAGTAACGGCTCTGGTAGATAGTAACGGGGCTGGTAGATAGTAACGGCGCTGGTAGATAGTAACGGGGCTGGTAGATAGTAACGGGGCTGGTAGATAGTAACGGGGCTGGTAGATAGTAATGTTGCTGGTAGATAGTAACGGGGCTGGTAGATAGTAACGGGGCTAGTAGATAGTAACAGGGCTGGTAGATAGTAACGGGGCTGGTAGATAGTAACGGGGCTGGTACATAGTAATGTTGCTGGTAGATAGTAACGGCTCTGGTAGATAGTAACGGGGCTGGTAGATAGTAACGGGGCTGGTAGATAGTAACGGGGCTGGTAGATAGTAACGGGGCTGGTAGATAGTAACGGCTCTGGTAGATAGTAACGGCGCTGGTAGATAGTAACGGCGCTGGTAGATAGTAACGGGGCTGGCCCAGCTACTAGGAGTGCTTGGGTTTTGTTCTTACTTTACCTCACGTCTTCTTTACCTCATGGTTCTAAAGCAACACACCTGATGTCATGTCATGAAAAACCATCTGGCCTTAATGGTGATATATGCTCTTAAATCTCCACCGGTACAGAAGAGGACTGGCCGCCCCTTTACCAGGTACAGCAAAGAGAGGACTGGCCCTCTGAGCCTGGTTTCCCTTTACCAGGTACAGCCAAGAGAGGACTGGCCCTCTGAGCCCGGTTCCTCTCTACCAGGTACAGCCAAGAGAGGACTGGCCACCACTCTGAACCCGGTTCCTCTTTACCAGGTACAGCCAAGAGAGGACTGGCCCTCTGAGCCCGGTTCCACTCTACCAGGTACAGCCAAGAGAGGACTGGCCACCACTCTGAACCCGGTTCCTCTTTACCAGGTACAGCCAAGAGAGGACTGGCCCTCTGAGCCCGGTTCCACTCTACCAGGTACAGCCAAGAGAGGACTGGCCCTCTGAGCCCGGTTCCTCTCTACCAGGTACAGCCAGGAGAGGACTGGCCACCACTCTGAGCCCGGTTCCCCTTTACCAGGTACAGCCAGGAGAGGACTGGCCCTCTGAGCCCGGTTCCCCTTTACCAGGTACAGCCAGGAGAGGACTGGCCACCACTCTGAGCCCGGTTCCTCTCTACCAGGTACAGCCAAGAGAGGACTGGCCCTCTGAGCCTGGTTCCTCTCTACCAGGTACAGCCAGGAGAGGACTGGCCACCACTCTGAGCCCGGTTCCTCTCTACCAGGTACAGCCAGGAGAGGACTGGCCCTCTGAGCCTGGTTCCTCTCTACCAGGTACAGCCAGGAGAGGACTGGCCCTCTGAGCCTGGTTCCTCACTATCAGGTACAGCCAGGAGAGGACTGGCCCTCTGAGCCTGGTTCCTCTCTACCAGGTACAGCCAGGAGAGGACTGGCCCTCTGAGCCTGGTTCCTCTCTACCAGGTACAGCCAGGAGAGGACTGGCCCTCTGAGCCTGGTTCCTCACTATCAGGTACAGCCAGGAGAGGACTGGCCCTCTGAGCCTGGTTCCTCTCTACCAGGTACAGCCAGGAGAGGACTGGCCCTCTGAGCCTGGTTCCTCTCTACCAGGTACAGCCAGGAGAGGACTGGCCCTCTGAGCCTGGTTCCTCTCTACCAGGTACAGCCAGGAGAGGACTGGCCCTCTGAGCCTGGTTCCTCTCTACCAGGTACAGCCAGGAGAGGACTGGCCCTCTGAGCCTGGTTCCTCTCTACCAGGTACAGCCAGGAGAGGACTGGCCACCACTCTGAGCCCGGTTCCCCTTTACCAGGTACAGCCAGGAGAGGACTGGCCCTCTGAGCCCGGTTCCCCTTTACCAGGTACAGCCAGGAGAGGACTGGCCACCACTCTGAGCCCGGTTCCTCTCTACCAGGTACAGCCAAGAGAGGACTGGCCCTCTGAGCCTGGTTCCTCTCTACCAGGTACAGCCAGGAGAGGACTGGCCACCACTCTGAGCCCGGTTCCTCTCTACCAGGTACAGCCAAGAGAGGACTGGCCCTCTGAGCCTGGTTCCTCTCTACCAGGTACAGCCAGGAGAGGACTGGCCACAACTCTGAGCCTGGTTCCTCTCTACCAGGTACAGCCAAGAGAGGACTGGCCCTCTGAGCCTGGTTCCTCTCTTACCAGGTACAGCCAGGAGAGGACTGGCCCTCTGAGCCTGGTTCCTCTCTACCAGGTACAGCCAGGAGAGGACTGGCCCTCTGAGCCTGGTTCCTCACTATCAGGTACAGCCAGGAGAGGACTGGCCCTCTGAGCCTGGTTCCTCTCTACCAGGTACAGCCAGGAGAGGACTGGCCCTCTGAGCCTGGTTCCTCTCTACCAGGTACAGCCAGGAGAGGACTGGCCCTCTGAGCCTGGTTCCTCACTATCAGGTACAGCCAGGAGAGGACTGGCCCTCTGAGCCTGGTTCCTCTCTACCAGGTACAGCCAGGAGAGGACTGGCCCTCTGAGCCTGGTTCCTCTCTACCAGGTACAGCCAGGAGAGGACTGGCCCTCTGAGCCTGGTTCCTCTCTACCAGGTACAGCCAGGAGAGGACTGGCCCTCTGAGCCTGGTTCCTCTCTACCAGGTACAGCCAGGAGAGGACTGGCCCTCTGAGCCTGGTTCCTCTCTACCAGGTACAGCCAGGAGAGGACTGGCCCTCTGAGCCCGGTTCCTCTCTACCAGGTACAGCCAGGAGAGGACTGGCCACCACTCTGAGCCCGGTTCCTCTCTACCAGGTACAGCCAAGAGAGGACTGGCCCTCTGAGCCCGGTTCCTCTCTACCAGGTACAGCCAGGAGAGGACTGGCCCTCTGAGCCTGGTTCCTCTCTACCAGGTACAGCCAGGAGAGGACTGGCCATCACTCTGAGCCCGGTTCCTCTCTACCAGGTACAGCCAGGAGAGGACTGACCACCACTCTGAGCCCGGTTCCTCTCTACCAGGTACAGCCAAGAGAGGACTGGCCACACCAGGTACAGCCAGGAGAGGACTGGCCACCACTGAGCCCGGTTCCTCTCTACCAGGTACAGCCAGGAGAGGACTGGCCACAACTCTGAGCCCGGTTCCTCTCTACCAGGTACAGCCAGGAGAGGACTGGCCCTCTGAGCCCGGTTCCTCTCTACCAGGTACAGCCAGGAGAGGACTGGCCCTCTGAGCCCGGTTCCTCTCTACCAGGTACAGCCAGGAGAGGACTGGCCACCACTCTGAGCCCGGTTCCTCTCTACCAGGTACAGCCAGGAGAGGACTGGCCCTCTGAGCCCGGTTCCTCTCTACCAGGTACAGCCAGGAGAGGACTGGCCCTCTGAGCCCGGTTCCTCTCTACCAGGTACAGCCAGGAGAGGACTGGCCCTCTGAACGTGGTTCCAGGCTTTTCTACCTCTGGTGACCAGCAACTGATCCCCTCTTTATGGTCTAATATATTTTAAATGGAAAATATCGTTAGTTTACATTTACTGACCTACAGGATATCAACATAGCCTTTAACTGTTATATAAAATAACTCAATTGAGTTTTAATGGTGGGATATTAAGCAATTTCTTCTCCCCCAGGTGATCAGCGTCCTGACAGTGGGGAGGAGGGGGAGGACAGAGGGAGTCGACTCTTTGTGTTCCGTCTCCGAGATGCTGCTGTCGTCAAGCCGTACAGACACGAATATGTCGGCAGAGCATCATCACCCCAGGGCCAATCAGGGACAGGCACCTCTAACTTGGAGGAAACATGCAACCTCTATTTCCAACAAAGGTTTGTTTACAGGCTCAGCTCTGTTTAAGAACTGATTTATTCAGCCTTTCTAGGTGCAGGAACAACTGTCAGTCCAACTGCTATTACTGTACCTACAGCTAAACGCCATTATCACAATAATATGTTGTCTTTCCAGATCAGTTTGGACTCATCCAGACACGCTTCAAAATGAATCTCTGATTGTTTGTTCCTGTTAAACACTAGTTGCTGAAACAGAGTTGATGACATCAGAGTGTGAAACAACCGGTATTTAATACTGTGTTAGGTTCTAAATAAACAGAGTACAAACTAACGGTAGGAAAAGCTCAAACCAAATGTATTCACCCAATGGGTCAGACAGTTGAACAGACAAAAACGTATTTAAACAAGCACTGGAATTTACCCTTCCTCCTATGCTGAGTCTCCTCCTTGCACATCTGGACAGCCAAAACATCTCTGTTGCTGGACAGGACTTTAGTGATGCCTGTTCTTTCTCACTTCATCTGACCTCGGCCCAAATCCCTCACTCCTCCCCAACTCACGGCCGTCCTGTTGACTCGTCCCAGACTGAGGCCCTTCTCCTTTCCATAGGATACCTGGTGTCTAACAATAACATGTTGTGACAGAATGTAAATGTTCTGCATTCCCCCCTCTCTTTCCCCCAGTAACATGTGTAAGCATATTTCAAGTTTTGAAGTCAGAACCCATCAACAGTATGTCAGTGGTCTAGTTATAACATCAGGTGGTGACGTCATATGGCATGGAATTGGTCTGATATAACATGAAACTAGGAAAAGCTGTGGCACATCTGAATGGGCTTGTTGCAGGTGCCTGGGGGAATAATCAGAAACTCTAATGAAAAGAGAGCCACACACACTGCTTTTACCAGTATGACTTGGGTCAGTGTTTTTCAAAGCTCTACGGGGACCCCCAGACATTTCCCCAATGTTGTTGTAGCCCTGAACTAGCTCAATGATTGACCTAGTCAAGGGCTTGATGATTAGTTGACAAGTTAACTCAATGATTGACCTAGTCAAGGGCTTGATGATTAGTTGACAAGTTAACTCAATGATTGACCTAGTCAAGGGATTGATGATTAGTTGACAAGTTAACTCAATGATTGACCTAGTCAAGGGCTTGATGATTAGTTGACAAGTTAACTCAATGATTGACCTAGTCAAGGGCTTGATGATTAGTTGACAAGTTAACTCAATGATTGATCTAGTCAAGGGCTTGATGATTAATTGACAAGTTAACTCAATGATTGATCTAGTCAAGGGCTTGATGATTAATTGACAAGTTAACTCAATGATTGACCTAGTCAAGGGCTTGATGATTAGTTGACAAGTTAAATCAGCTGTATTAGCTCTGGAATAGTTCAAATACCTTGAATGGCTGAGAGGTTTAATACGTGTTGGCCTTGGCCTGTTGTATTGGGTCCCAAGGAGAGGTTTAATACGTGTTGGCCTTGGCCTGTTGTATTGGGTCCCAAGGAGAGGTTTAAAACGTGTTGGCCCTGGCCTGTTGTATTGGGTCCCAAGGAGAGGTTTAAAACGTGTTGGCCTGTTGTATTGGGTCCCAAGGAGAGGTTTAAAACGTGTTGGCCTGTTGTATTGGGTCCCAAGGAGAGGTTTAATACGTGTTGGCCTGTTGTATTGGGTCCCAAGGAGAGGTTTAAAACGTGTTGGCCTGTTGTATTGGGTCCCAAGGAGAGGTTTAATACGTGTTGGCCTGTTGTATTGGGTCCCAAGGAGAGGTTTAATACGTGTTGGCCTGTTGTATTGGGTCCCAAGGAGAGGTTTAAAACGTGTTGGCCTGTTGTATTGGGTCCCAAGGAGAGGTTTAATACGTGTTGGCCTGTTGTATTGGGTCCCAAGGAGAGGTTTAATACGTGTTGGCCTGTTGTATTGGGTCCCAAGGAGAGGTTTAATACGTGTTGGCCTGTTGTATTGGGTCCCAAGGAGAGGTTTAAAACGTGTTGGCCTGTTGTATTGGGTCCCAAGGAGAGGTTTAATACGTGTTGGCCTGTTGTATTGGGTCCCAAGGAGAGGTTTAATACGTGTTGGCCTGTTGTATTGGGTCCCAAGGAGAGGTTTAAAACATGTTGGCCCTGGCCTGTTGTATTGGGTCCCAAGGAGAGGTTTAAAACGTGTTGGCCTGTTGTATTGGGTCCCAAGGAGAGGTTTAAAACGTGTTGGCCTGTTGTATTGGGTCCCAAGGAGAGGTTTAATACGTGTTGGCCTGTTGTATTGGGTCCCAAGGAGAGGTTTAAAACGTGTTGGCCTGTTGTATTGGGTCCCAAGGAGAGGTTTAATACGTGTTGGCCTGTTGTATTGGGTCCCAAGGAGAGGTTTAAAACGTGTTGGCCCTGGCCTGTTGTATTGGGTCCCAAGGAGAGGTTTAAAACGTGTTGGCCTGTTGTATTGGGTCCCAAGGAGAGGTTTAAAACGTGTTGGCCGTGTTGTATTGCCCAAGGAGAGGTGTGTTGGCCTGTTGTATTGGGTCCCAAGGAGAGGTTTAAAACGTGTTGGCCTTGGCCTGTTGTATTGGGTCCCAAGGAGAGGTTTAAAACGTGTTGGCCTGTTGTATTGGGTCCCAAGGAGAGGTTTAAAACGTGTTGGCCTTGTTGTATTGGGTCCCAAGGAGAGGTTTAATACGTGTTGGCCTGTTGTATTGGGTCCCAAGGAGAGGTTTAAAACGTGTTGGCCTTGTATTGGGTCCCAAGGAGAGGTTTAAAACGTGTTGTATTGGGTCCCAAGGAGAGGTTTAAAACGTGTTGGCCTGTTGTATTGGGTCCCAAGGAGAGGTTTAAAACGTGTTGGCCTGTTGTATTGGGTCCCAAGGAGAGGTTTAATACGTGTTGGCCTGTTGTATTGGGTCCCAAGGAGAGGTTTAAAACGTGTTGGCCTGTTGTATTGGGTCCCAAGGAGAGGTTTAATACGTGTTGGCCTGTTGTATTGGGTCCCAAGGAGAGGTTTAATACGTGTTGGCCTGTTGTATTGGGTCCCAAGGAGAGGTTTAAAACGTGTTGGCCTGTTGTATTGGGTCCCAAGGAGAGGTTTAATACGTGTTGGCCTTGGCCTGTTGTATTGGGTCCCAAGGAGAGGTTTAATACGTGTTGGCCTTGGCCTGTTGTATTGGGTCCCAAGGAGAGGTTTAATACGTGTTGGCCTGTTGTATTGGGTCCCAAGGAGAGGTTTAATACGTGTTGGCCTTGGCCTGTTGTATTGGGTCCCAAGGAGAGGTTTAAAACGTGTTGGCCTGTTGTATTGGGTCCCAAGGAGAGGTTTAAAACGTGTTGGCCTTGGCCTGTTGTATTGGGTCCCAAGGAGAGGTTTAAAACGTGTTGGCCTGTTGTATTGGGTCCCAAGGAGAGGTTTAAAACGTGTTGGCCAGTTGTATTGGGTCCCAAGGAGAGGTTTAATACGTGTTGGCCTGTTGTATTGGGTCCCAAGGAGAGGTTTAAAACGTGTTGGCCTGTTGTATTGGGTCCCAAGGAGAGGTTTAATACGTGTTGGCCTGTTGTATTGGGTCCCAAGGAGAGGTTTAAAACGTGTTGGCCTGTTGTATTGGGTCCCAAGGAGAGGTTTAAAACATGTTGGCCTGTTGTATTGGGTCCCAAGGAGAGGTTTAATACGTGTTGGCCTTGGCCTGTTGTATTGGGTCCCAAGGAGAGGTTTAATACGTGTTGGCCTTGGCCTGTTGTATTGGGTCCCAAGGAGAGGTTTAATACGTGTTGGCGTGTTGGCCTGTATTGGGTCTCAAGGAGAGGTTTAATACGTGTTGGCCTTGGCCTGTTGTATTGGGTCCCAAGGAGAGGTTTAATACGTGTTGGCCTGTTGTATTGGGTCCCAAGGAGAGGTTTAAAACGTGTTGGCCTTGGCCTGTTGTATTGGGTCCCAAGGAGAGGTTTAAAACGTGTTGGCCTTGGCCTGTTGTATTGGGTCCCAAGGAGAGGTTTAATACGTGTTGGCCTGTTGTATTGGGTCCCAAGGAGAGGTTTAATACGTGTTGGCCTTGGCCTGTTGTATTGGGTCCCAAGGAGAGGTTTAAAACGTGTTGGCCTTGGCCTGTTGTATTGGGTCCCAAGGAGAGGTTTAATACGTGTTGGCCTGTTGTATTGGGTCCCAAGGAGAGGTTTAAAACGTGTTGGCCTTGGCCTGTTGTATTGGGTCCCAAGGAGAGGTTTAAAACGTGTTGGCCTGTTGTATTGGGTCCCAAGGAGAGGTTTAAAACGTGTTGGCCTGTTGTATTGGGTCCCAAGGAGAGGTTTAATACGTGTTGGCCTGTTGTATTGGGTCCCAAGGAGAGGTTTAAAACGTGTTGGCCTGTTGTATTGGGTCCCAAGGAGAGGTTTAAAACGTGTTGGCCTGTTGTATTGGGTCCCAAGGAGAGGTTTAAAACGTGTTGGCCTGTTGTATTGGGTCCCAAGGAGAGGTTTAAAACGTGTTGGCCTGTTTGTATTGGGTCCCAAGGAGAGGTTTAATACGTGTTTGCCTTGGCCTGTTGTATTGGGTCCCAAGGAGAGGTTTAATACGTGTTGGCCTTGGCCTGTTGTATTGGGTCCCAAGGAGAGGTTTAATACGTGTTGGCCTGTTGTATTGGGTCCCAAGGAGAGGTTTAATACGTGTTGGCCTTGGCCTGTTGTATTGGGTCCCAAGGAGTGGTTTAAAACGTGTTGGCCTGTTGTACTGGGTCCCAAGGAGAGGTTTAATACGTGTTGGCCTTGGCCTGTTGTATTGGGTCCCAAGGAGAGGTTTAATACGTGTTGGCCTGTTGTATTGGGTCCCAAGGAGAGGTTTAATACGTGTTGGCCTTGGCCTGTTGTATTGGGTCCCAAGGAGAGGTTTAAAACGTGTTGTACTGGGTCCCAAGGAGAGGTTTAATACGTGTTGGCCTTGGCCTGTTGTATTGGGTCCCAAGGAGAGGTTTAATACGTGTTGGCCTGTTGTATTGGGTCCCAAGGAGAGGTTTAAAACGTGTTGGCCTTGGCCTGTTGTATTGGGTCCCAAGGAGAGGTTTAAAACGTGTTGGCCTTGGCCTGTTGTATTGGGCCCCAAGGAGAGGTTTAATACGTGTTGGCCTGTTGTATTGGGTCCCAAGGAGAGGTTTAATACGTGTTGGCCTTGGCCTGTTGTATTGGGTCCCAAGGAGAGGTTTAATACGTGTTGGCCTTGGCCTGTTGTATTGGGTCCCAAGGAGAGGTTTAATACGTGTTGGCCTTGGCCTGTTGTATTGGGTCCCAAGGAGAGGTTTAATACATGTTGGCCTTGGCCTGTTGTATTGGGTCCCAAGGAGAGGTTTAAAACGTGTTGGCCTGTTGTATTGGGTCCCAAGGAGAGGTTTAAAACGTGTTGGCCCTGGCCTGTTGTATTGGGACCCAAGGAGAGGTTTAAAACGTGTTGGCCTTGGCCTGTTGTATTGGGTCCCAAGGAGAGGTTTAAAACGTGTTGGCCTGTTGTATTGGGTCCCAAGGAGAGGTTTAAAACGTGTTGGCCTGTTGTATTGGGTCCCAAGGAGAGGTTTAATACGTGTTGGCCCTGGCCTGTTGTATTGGGTCCCAAGGAGAGGTTTAAAACATGTTGGCCTGTTGTATTGGGTCCCAAGGAGAGGTTTAAAACGTGTTGGCCTTGGCCTGTTGTATTGGGTCCCAAGGAGAGGTTTAAAACGTGTTGGCCTTGGCCTGTTGTATTGGGTCCCAAGGAGAGGTTTAAAACGTGTTGGCCTGTTGTATTGGGTCCCAAGGAGAGGTTTAAAACGTGTTGGCCTTGGCCTGTTGTATTGGGTCCCAAGGAGAGGTTTAATACGTGTTGGCCTTGGCCTGTTGTATTGGGTCCCAAGGAGAGGTTTAAAACGTGTTGGCCTGTTGTATTGGGTCCCAAGGAGAGGTTTAAAACATGTTGGCCTGTTGTATTGGGTCCCAAGGAGAGGTTTAAAACATGTTGGCCTGTTGTATTGGGTCCCAAGGAGAGGTTTAAAACGTGTTGGCCTGTTGTATTGGGTCCCAAGGAGAGGTTTAAAACGTGTTGGCCTTGGCCTGTTGTATTGGTTCCCAAGGAGAGGTTTAATACGTGTTGGCCTGTTGTATTGGGTCCCAAGGAGAGGTTTAAAACATGTTGGCCTGTTGTATTGGGTCCCAAGGAGAGGTTTAAAACGTGTTGGCCTTGGCCTGTTGTATTGGGTCCCAAGGAGAGGTTTAAAACGTGTTGGCCTTGGCCTGTTGTATTGGGTCCCAAGGAGAGGTTTAATACGTGTTGGCCTGTTGTATTGGGTCCCAAGGAGAGGTTTAAAACATGTTGGCCTGTTGTATTGGGTCCCAAGGAGAGGTTTAAAACGTGTTGGCCTGTTGTATTGGGTCCCAAGGAGAGGTTTAAAACGTGTTGGCCTTGGCCTGTTGTATTGGGTCCCAAGGAGAGGTTTAATACGTGTTGGCCTGTTGTATTGGGTCCCAAGGAGAGGTTTAAAACATGTTGGCCTGTTGTATTGGGTCCCAAGGAGAGGTTTAAAATGTGTTGGCCTTGGCCTGTTGTATTGGGACCCAAGGAGAGGTTTAAAATGTGTTGGCCTGTTGTATTGGGTCCCAAGGAGAGGTTTAAAATGTGTTGGCCTGTTGTATTGGGTCCCAAGGAGAGGTTTAAAATGTGTTGGCCTGTTGTATTGGGTCCCAAGGAGAGGTTTAATACGTGGTTTTAACACGGGGTTTTCTACAGTAGTCTGTTGTATTGTGTGTAATAGTCCTGGGGGTTTTCTACAGTAGTCTGTTGTATTGTGTATAATAGTCCTGGGGGTTTTCTACAGTAGTCTGTTGTATTGTGTATAATAGTCCTGGGGGTTTTCTACAGTAGTCTGTTGTATTGTGTGTAATAGTCCTGCTGGTTTTCTACAGTAGTCTGTGGTATTGTGTGTAATAGTCCTGGGGTTTTCTACAGTAGTCTGTTGTACTGTGTGTAATAGTCCTGCTGGTTTTCTACAGTAGTCTGTTGTACTGTGTGTAATAGTCCTGGGGGTTTTCTACAGTAGTCTGTTGCGTACAACTGTCCTGGTTGTGTGTCTGTGTATTGTGTAATTGGTGATTTCCACAGTACTCTATTGTATATACTGTAATTGTTCTGGCTTTGTGTGTTTGTCTGTATTGTGTTTCAGGGTTCAATCTGTGGAGGAGAGAAACAAAGTCATGACTGAGACATGGAACCAGCTCCAAGAGCATGCCGCCATGGTGCTCTTACAGAACTGACAGCAAGTTGTTACCATCTAACAGAACTGACAACAAGTTGTTACCATCTAACAGAACTGACAACAAGTTGTTACCATCTAACAGAACTGACAACAAGCTGTTACCATCTAACAGAACTGACAACAAGTTGTTACCATCTAACAGAACTGACAACAAGCTGTTACCATCTAACAGAACTGACAACAAGCTGTTACCATCTAACAGAACTGACAACAACAGCCTGTTACCATCTAACAGAACTGACAACAAGCTGTTACCATCTAACAGAACTGACAACAACAACTCTTACAGAACCACCACCCTGTTCCCCTCTTACAGAACCAACAAACACCCTGTTCCCCTCTTACTGAACCACCACCCTGTTCCCCTCTTACAGAACCAACACCCTGTTCCCCTCTTACAGAACCAACACCCTGTTCCCCTCTTACAGAACCAACACCCTGTTCCCCTCTTACAGAACCAACACCCTGTTACCCTCTTACAGAACCAACAGCCTGTTCCCCTCTTACAGAACCACCACAAGCAGGACATTACCACGGCCACATGTCTTCCGTCACTACATAGACTGACACATGAAAACCTACAGGATATATTGATTGAATACTACCTCAGCGTAACCTTTGTTCTTCCAGGTTGGCATCTTGACTTTTAGGAAAAGTGGTAATGGAGGGTTTTACATTATTAGGTTTGATGTTAGCACATGTTACAGGCAATAATGTATGGGTTCTTACATCTGCTTTCTTAGATCCACTGAATAATGGATCATGCTTTGATAGGGCTTTGAATAAATTGGGAGATTAAGACTAAAATGCAAATACAGTGTCACAACCAAGTGTCTCACACCAAACAAACGTTCCTTATATTGACAGGGTGTTCTGTCTTAGCCCAACATCTACATACTTCTGAGGTATCATGCCTCAGAAGTCTCCAATATGACTATTTATTTATGAGAAAACCTAACCCTGTCTTCACCCCTTATCGAAGGTAATGTCACAGTCCGCTCTGCTGAGCATGACACTTTGTGTCCAAGGAAAAAACAGATTTTCAGTTTATCCCTCTACTCTTCTCACATTCACTTAGCTATGGAACGTCATCTTTCTCTGACAAGCATGTTTCTGTAAAATAATACATTATATTGTGTCCTAAATGTGACTGACCGCCTTGAATCGGCCTAGGGGACACGCAGCCCGCGTACAGCAGTTGGACAGAGGGAGATTCCAGCTCAAAGCACTATACTTGTACGGCTCCGGTTACCTTGGATAAAGAAGGACTTGTGTTTTAAAGAACAGTTTTCTTTAATATTTCTTAGACAAGAAGATACAACAGAGATCCAGAGGAAACTAGAATTGCCCATATATAGATGCCTTGTTCAAAACAACTGGGAACTCTGGAAAAAGTAGGAGTTGGATGACCAATGTTCAATTAGATTTTTCCCAGTCTGAGTTTTTTCGAGTTCCGAGTTGATTTGAACGCGGCAAGAGTTGCGATCTGGTCTCGAAACTCGATGATCAACTCTTCTTAGCCACACAGTTTATATTCTACACATACACGTAATTTACAGTCCAGCAAATGGTCACAGCTGTCTGCCATTCCTGGGTTGGCCATTAACTGCAGCTCAAAACCAGCTCAGAATCCGTTACCCGTTCTAACTTCAAAACCAGCTCAGAATCAGTTACCCGTTCTAACTTCAAAACCAGCTCAGAATCAGTTACCCGTTCTAACTTCAAAACCAGCTCAGAATCAGTTACCCGTTCTAACTTCAAAACCAGCTCAGAATCAGTTACCCATTCTAACTTCAAAACCAGCTCAGAATCAGTTACCCGTTCTAACTTCAAAACCAGCTCAGAATCAGTTACCCGTTCTAACTTCAAAACCAGCTCAGAATCAGTTACCCGTTCTAACTTCAAAACCAGCTCAGAATCAGTTACCCATTCTAACTTCAAAACCAGCTCAGAATCAGTTACCCGTTCTAACTTCAAAACCAGCTCAGAATCAGTTACCCGTTCTAACTTCAAAACCAGCTCAGAATCAGTTACCCGTTCTAACTTCAAAACCAGCTCAGAATCAGTTACCCATTCTAACTTCAAAACCAGCTCAGAATCAGTTACCCGTTCTAACTTCAAAACCAGCTCAGAATCAGTTACCCGTTCTAACTTCAAAACCAGCTCAGAATCAGTTACCCGTTCTAACTTCAAAACCAGCTCAGAATCAGTTACCCGTTCTAACTTCAAAACCAGCTCAGTTACCCGTTCTAACTTCAAAACCAGCTCAGAATCAGTTACCCGTTCTAACTTCAAAACCAGCTCAGAATCAGTTACCCATTCTAACTTCAAAACAGTTACCCGTTCTAACTTCAAAACCAGCTCAGAATCAGTTACCCGTTCTAACTTCAAAACCAGCTCAGTCCCCTCCCCGCGCTTGCTATTGATGGAAACAGACTGAACTCTTGCTCTGCCCAATCAAACTGCCCCGTTTGTGCCATCTGCCTAGGCATTGACTGGTAGCGGTAAAGGGCCTGGGCTAAACCAATACAAATGTTCAGACTTTTGAACTCTGTATTGTTGGGAAAGGGCTCGTAAGGAAACAGTTCACGGTAAAGTCTACACCTGTTGTATTCAGCTCATGTGACAAATAATATTATTGATATATAGATTGTTGATTAGACCAGATCTTTCATGCACATTGCTAGATATTTGACTCAAAGTATTTCTGGCATGTTTCACAGGCTCTGACTGTATGCTCTATATCAGCATTCATATTGGGCCAGAATAACACTGCTTCTGCACGTAATTTGGATTTTTCAATCCCTAGATGGCCCTCATGTACAGTGGCAAGAAAAAGTACCTCTTGGAATGTACTGGATTTCTGCATAATTTGGTCATAAAATTAGATCGGATCTTCATCTAAGTCACAACAACAGACAAACAAACAGTCTGCTAAAACTAATAACACACAAATTGTATTTTTCTTGTCTATATTGACTACATCATTTAAACATTCAGTGTAGGTTGGAAAAAGTATGTGAACCCCTAGGCTAATGATTCTACAAAAGATAATTGGAGTCAGCTAACCTAGAGTCCAATCATTGAGACGAGATTGGAGATGTTGGTTGGAGCTGCCCTTGGAAATACCATTAATACATACTGTATTAATGATACCAGGGTAGGTTTATGTTATTCTATAGACCATACTGTATTAATGATATCAGGGTAGGTTACTTTATGTTATACATAAAGTAACCTACCCTGGTATTATTAATACAGCATGGTCTATAGAATAACATAATTAATGTAATTGGTTCATTTTTTCTTTTGATATTTTAACCTGCGTGTCATGATCGCATTTGGTGTAGGGGGACAAAATAAATGTATGCATGATAGCGCATGATGGCGCACGCGCGCAGCCGGTTTGGGTTCTGTGTATGTGCTGTTATTGTGAAGTGGAAACGTCTATGAGCAACAACGGCTCAGCCGAGAAGTGGAAGGCCATACAAGCTCACAGAACGGGACCGCCAAGTGCTGAAGTGTGTACAGCATAAAAATCATCTGTCCTCGGTTGCAACACTCACTACCGAGTTCCAAACTGAGGAATTAAAGGAACTACTCTCCTTCAAAAATACAAGGCAGGTCTGGGCCTGCGCCATAGAGATAGAAAGAGGACTCATCTCTATATCTGTTGATAAAATCAAATCAAAATCAAATCAAATCTCTCCCATTATAGCATAACAGCATGGGCAGCACCATTGAGGCAATCTCCATATTGAAGTAGTAATTTTTCTTCATGATTGGCTGATCCAGATAGGACATGACTCCAACAGGGTTATCGGGATGGATCAGCCAATAAAGTTGGAAGTCCCACCCAGTTAACTATATTAAATACAACCTATATTAATAGAATCTTTTGGCGACTAGGGGCCTCTATTATTCTCTATGGTCTGCACCAAGCCTGTCTGCAGGGTATATTGTGCTAGAGCGCCCTCTGGTGGCTTAACGCCCAATAAGGACTTAATGAGATATTATTCATTATTAGTATCAGTTATAAATAGAGAGTAATGAGAAGAACATTTTAATAATTAATGCCAATATTGGTTGCAGACCTTGAGGACCAAACTCCACTCCATGGTGAAGGAAGTTTACGAACTTCACCAACAGAGTGGAGAAGAGACCAGGCTTTGCGGAATCTAGCCCCGACTTTATAGATTATTATTATTATCAGTTATAAATAGAGAGTAATGAGAAGAACATTTTTATAATTATTGCCTCTATTGGTTGCATGTGGCAGACCTTGCGGACCAAAGTCCACTCCATGGTTAGAGACCTTTGTAACAATAGTTGCTTTCCTTTCTTTGCTTGCTGAAATCCATACATTTTCAATAAACGTGAATACAACCACCGACTTTTTGCTTGTTTCCGTTTCTCGAAGGTGGCAACTCAGCACACGTGTCAATGTAAATCCGATGAAGTGTGTAAATGAAACCTATATAAAAATATTTCTATGATTTCTCCCTCGTTATTTCTCAGTATCTCTAGAGTCTGGACAGAAATGTGCCAAGTCAATAAAGTTATGGAACAAATGTATTGTTTACTGGCGCCTGTAATGATCTACATTTGAATGGTTGTCACTAGCTGTAGATCGTGTGATTTGATTGGACACAAAGGCATACGTCATGTCATCCCTTTACTTCAGAAACGAGAATAAACGTCGGTGGTTGTATTTGATGAATGTTTATTGAAAAAGTATAGATTTCAGCAAACAAAGAAAGGCACGCAACTACAGAGGACAAACATAGGTACAAGGTAGGCGTTTCATAATTTTTGACCTTGAGCGAATCGACGAAGTCGGAGCGAGATTCCGCAAAGCCTGGTCTCTGCTCCACTCTCTCTGTTGGTGAAGTTCACTATAAACTTCCTTCACCATGGAATGAGGTTTAGTCCGCTAGGGGCAGACCTTGAGTTGGAGCCTATTGGCCTACCGAAATGTGGTCTATGACTAAAAATAAAGTAAAGGTGGTAAATGTATTATATCTTAGTAAAAATGGCAATACGACTTGGTCTATTCTCCATGTCAGTTTATCAGCACTTCTCTCCTGTCTGCCAGCGAGGAGGAGGAGGAGGAGGAGGTCTCTGTTGTTTCTTCATTTACGTCACCCCTCTTTCAATCCCTTCCTCCTTCCGTCCTGCTCTACATACAACGTCAACGGGGGACACCACGTTCAAACTGGTTTCTCATATTAACACCCACCACAATCACTTCGCCACCATAAACCTATTTTGGAACCAGGTGAGTTGAATATCTGTTCATTGGTGAAATAAAGGAAGGAAACAACAGAGCGAATAGAGTAGACCGGCCGGAGAGGCGACAGTGTTTCTAGTCTAGCGTCATTTATCTCATTCCTTTTCACTCGGTTTGGAAATGGCTCTCTGTATCGCGAGTGTGTAATGTGCTTGTTTACGCGGTTGTTTCGTTATCTTTATGGCGGTTAACATCGGCTTGTAAACAAAAAGCCCGTCTACGTCAGCCACTATGTAGCCAAAATGTCGTCTTTTATTTGACTTCCACACTCTATGTCCCATGCCACAAACCGATGGCGTCGTGAGGGTGGGATGGAGGGAGTGTGAAAGAGACCCATAAACGAGTAGCGAGGCCACACTAGGTATCCCCATCTCAGAGCTGAGCCCTCCATGCCACTAGCGGGTCTGGCCGAACCTATCTTTAGTAGGCCCGTCCAGAACCTGTCTTTCTTCAACTTAGTTTTCCTGTCAAGTTATCGGCCCATTTAAAGATACAGCGCGTGTTCAGAGGCTAATAATGACCAACCAATTGAAACAAGTCCCGATGTTTTTTTGTGCTGTTGGATACAATTGGTACGACCATGGAGGAATGGTTAGGCTACTTTGAAACTGATAATGTAGGTCTGCCAGGTCTGAGTTGGTGAAGATACGTTGTTGCAGACACTCCATTGCATCAACATGCAATAGACTCGAGGCTGATGCTTCTTGTTCCAAATGAAGGGATTTCTGACCCAATCTCTAGTCTTTTGTGAAGCATCAGCATTAGCCTCAACAACAGTTATAATCTAGTCCAGGGGAACACAGTTCTGGCCCTACGAGGTCTGGTGTACTGCTGCTTTTCTGTTCTACCTGATAATGAATTGCACCCACAATACAGTCAGGGACAGATATTTAGGCAACACAGTGATATGGATTATTGTACTGCATTACAGGTACGCCCAATGTAATAGATCATTAATAGTAGTCAGATCTTGGTGAATAAACACTGTCGCAGGTAGTGCACTGCATACCAGGTGTTACTGAACATCTGGTTTATGAGTTGATAGTCTGGTACTGGAGATTACAGTAATGTCATGGAGGTGGTACAGTAGATTATAGTAATGTCATGGAGGTGGTATAGTAGATTATAGTAATGTCATTGAGGTGGTACAGCAGATTATAGTAATGTCATGGAGGTGGTACAGTAGATTATACTAATGTCATGAAGGTGGTTCAGTAGATTATAGTAATGTCATGGAGGTGGTACTGTAGATTATAGTAATGTCATGGAGGTGGTCATGTTGATTATAGTAATGTCATGGAGGTGGTACAGTAGATTATAGTAATGTCATTGAGGTGGTACAGCAGATTATAGTAATGTCATGGGGGTGGTCATGTTGATTATAGTAATGTCATGAAGGTGGTACAGTAGATTATATTAATAGTAATGTAATAGTGGTACAGTAGATTATAGTAATGTCATGGAGGTGGTCATGTTGATTATAGTAATGTCATGGAGGTGGTCATGTAGATTATAGTAATGTCATGGAGGTGGTACTGTAAATTATAGTAATGTCGGAGGTGGTATAGTAGATTATAGTAATGTCATGAAGGTGGTTCAGTAGATTATAGTAATGTTATGGAGGTGGTACTGTAGATTATAGTAATGTCATAGAGGTGGTATAGTAGATTATAGTAATGTCATGGAGGTGGTACAGTAGATTATAGTAATGTCATGGAGGTGGTACAGTAGATTATAGTAATGTCATGGAGGTGGTACAGTAGATTATAGTAATAGTAATGTCATGGAGGTGGTACAGTAGATTATAGTAATGTCACGGAGGTGGTACTGTAGATTATAGTAATGTCATAGAGGTGGTATAGTAGATTATAGTAATAGTAATGTCATAGAGGTGGTACAGTAGATTATAGTAATGTCACGGAGGTGGTACTGTAGATTATAGTAATGTTATGGGGGTGGTACTGTAGATTATAGTAATGTCATGGAGGTGGTACAGTAGATTATAGTAATAGTAATGTCATGGAGGTGGTACAGTAGATTATAGTAATGTCATTGAGGTGGTACTGTAGATTATAGTAATGTCATAGAGGTGGTATAGTAGATTATAGTAATAGTAATGTCATAGAGGTGGTACAGTAGATTATAGTAATGTCACGGAGGTGGTACTGTAGATTATAGTAATGTTATGGGGGTGGTACAGTAGATTATAGTAATGTCATGGAGGTGGTACAGTAGATTATAGTAATATCATGGAGGTGGTACAGTAGATTATAGTAATGTCATGGAGGTGGTACAGTAGATTATAGTAATGTCATGGAGGTGGTACAGTAGATTATACTAATGTCATGAAGGTGGTTCAGTAGATTATAGTAATGTCATGGAGGTGGTACAGTAGATTATAGTAATGTCATGGAGGTGGGACAGTAGATTATAGTAATAGTAATGTCATAGAGGTGGTATAGTAGATTATAGTAATATCAATGAGGTGGTACACCAGATTATAGTAATAGTAATGTCATGGAGGTGGTACAGTAGATTATAGTAACGTCATGGAGGTGGTACTGTAGATTATAGTAATGTCATGGAGGTGGTACAGTAGATTATAGTAATGTCGTGGAGGTGGTACAGTAGGTTATAGTAATGTCATGAAGGTGGTTCAGTAGATTATAGTAATATCACGTAGGTGGTACAGTAGATTATAGTAATGTCATGGAGGTGGTACAGTATATTATAGTAATGCCATGGAGGTGGTCCAGTAGATTATAGTAATGTCATGGAGGTGGTACTGTAGATTATATTAATAGTAATGTAATAGTGGTACAGTAGATTATAGTAATGTCATGGAGGTGGTCATGTTGATTATAGTAATGTCATGGAGGTGGTACAGTAGATTATAGTAATGTCATGGAGGTGGTACAGTAGATTATAGTAATGTCATGGAGGTGGTACAGTAGATTATAGTAATGTCATGGAGGTGGTACTGTAGATTATATTAATAGTAATGTAATAGTTGTACAGTAGATTATAGTAATGTCATGGGGGTGGTCATGTTGATTATAGTAATGTCATGGAGGTGGTACAGTAGATTATAGTAATGTCATGGAGGTGGTACAGTAGATTATAGTAATGTCATGGAGTAGATTATATTAATAGTAATGTAATAGTGGTACAGTGTAAATTATAGTAATGTCATGAAAGTGTCATGTGGTCAGTAGATTATAGTAATAGTAATGTCATTGAGGTGGTACAGTAGGGCTTCAGTAAAAAGCATAGCACAATTACAGCAGGCATGAATGTTTTAAATGATATCACTGAAGCCCTTGACAAAAACAGCACTGTGGCTTTTGATACAGTTGATCATGCTATACTGAGACAGAGATTGTCGAGAGTAGGTCTTTCGGAGGTCTTTCATGGTTTGCTAACTATCTGTCTGATAGAACTCAGTGCACTCTGTTTGATGGGCTCATTTCTGTCTGTAGTGGTGTGCCCCAGGGCTGTGTACTTGGTCCCATCTTATTCACTATTTATATTAATAATTTAGACAAAAATGTGCAAAATGCACAACTTCACTTTTATGCTGATGATACTGTTATTTATTGTTGTGCCTCGTCTCTCACAAAAGCTTTCCAGAACTTGCAAACTGCTTTTTATACTGTTCAACATACCTTGTGTCAATTAAAGCTTATCCTCAATACTGACAAAACTAAACTACAGGTGTTTTCTAAAGCAAGAAATAGACCTCTGAACCTTTCACCTATTACTACCTGTCAGGGCAAGGAGATTGAGACTAACCTCATAAATATCTTGGAATTTGAATTGATGATGGCCTCTTTTTTAAATTGCACATTCAAGAACTTACAAAAAAATTTAAACTGAAGTTGGGATTTTATTTTAGGAACAAGGCCTGTTTTTCTTTTGAAGCCAGAAGGAGGCTAGTATCAGCTACATTTATGCCTTTACTAGACTATGGGGATATTTTATATATGAATGCTTCTGCTCAGTGTTTGGAATCAATTGACACCGTTTACCATGGCACATTGAGATTTATTTTAAACAGCAAAACCCTTACGCACCACTGCACTTTATATACCAGGGTTGACTGGCCTTCTCTAGTCACTCGTAGGCTCAGTCACTGGTATACTTTTTTTATAAAGACATTTTGGATTTACTACCTTTTTATTTGGCCATTTTTATTGTTCAGAAAAGGGCTTTTATGTACTCTGTCATCGGCTTGTAACACCTTTACATAATATTTTTCAACTGGAAGAACTTGTCCCGATTGGCGTTTTTTCCCCACCTTCATTTAACCAGGTAGGCCAGTTGAGAACATGTTCTCATTTACAAATGCGACCTGGCCAAGATAAAGCACTGCTTTGTGATGCCGGTGATGTCTGGTGAGGACCTGCCTTACAACAGGCCTAACAAACCCTCGGTCCAGCCTCTCTCAGCCTATTGCGGACAGTCTGAGCACTGATGGAGGGATTGTGTGTTCCTGGTGTAAATCGGGCAGTTGTTGCCATCCTGTACCTGTCCCGCAGGTGTGCTGTTCGAATGTACTGATCCTGTGCAGGTGTTGTTGCACGTGGTCTGCCACTGCGAGGATGATCAGCTGTCCGTCCTGTCTCCCTGTTGCGCTGTCTTAGGTGTCTCACAGTACGGACATTGAAATTTATTGCCCTGGCCACATCTGCAGTCCTCATGCCTTCTTGCAGCATGCCCAAGGCTCGTTCACGCAGATGAGCAGGGACCCTGGGCATCTTTCTGTTGGTGTTTTTCAGAGTCAGTAGAAAGGCCTCTTTAGTGTCCTAAGTTTTCATAACTGTGACCTTAATTGCCTGTAAGCTGTTAGTGTCTTAACGACCGTTCCACAGGTGCATGTTCATTCATTGCTTATGGTTCATTGAACAAGCATGGTTAACAGTGTTTAAACCTTTTACAATGAAGATCTGTGAATTTATTTGGATTTTTACGAATGATCATTGAAAGACAGAGTCCTGAAAAAGGGACGATTCTTTTTTTTGACTCAGTTTAGTGCCAACCATCAAACCACAACTCTTAACTAGGCTTGGGCGGTATCCAGATTGTCCTACCTTCATACCCACCTTGTGCCATACCAGGATATTCGGTAATACCGGCACTGAACCCAAGGGACGTTATTGTAATCCGAAGGTCAGCAATGCTAACAAGTACGCGTAAAATCCCATAGAGCATGCTAACTAAAAGCTAATGAGCACATTGCAAACATTTTATACAGTCTCTGACCTAAAGTATTCACAAGACAGACATCCCAGCTCATAAAGTTATATAAGGAACTCAAAAATGCTACTCAGTTTGCTGGACACAGTAAACTAATATTAGACAGCAAGGCTCTTGATCCATGAGGGGATTCCCTGCTGTTATCAAGTAAAACTTGATTTTGGAAGAAGCTAACCACTTAGCTAGATAGCGAACTAGCTACTAAATTAGAGCAAAGCATTAAATGCAGAGCATTTATCACATTTTAGACAGTTAGTTGGTCATAAGATATCTAGCTGGCAAACATTTAGTTGTGAATTCCAGATCACCTGGCATGAGCTGCACAACAGTGAGTGACTCACAAGGCTCCGGTCTCTCATTGTTGTGTGCTTGTAAACAAATATCACGTGACTGAGGACGAGCAGTAAGCTTCATAATGAAAAATTGTGACAGGTGAAATTAAGAACCTGGTCTTCTTTATCTCCTGTCGTATTGCACAAGTTGACTTCAGCTATTTACTTAAAATAGCTACAAATATTACCATTTTGTTTAAAAAAAACTTCAAAGAAATAGTTTCAACGGTATTTAAAAACCATCCCATGGCTTTTTCCAAATACCTTGGTATACGGTGTACTAGTACTAACCAACAAACCACAACTCTAAACTGGTACCAATCTAGCCTCGTTGCCAGTCTGTTTAGCTAAAATTAATGTTACGTGTCAAAGAGACTGGTCTTTCTTCAAAATTACCATTAATGAACTTGAGGAGAACAGAAGATTTGATCTTGATTGGATAACCCCCACAGCTATCCTCCAATCAAAGGTTATGCAAATATTTGAACATATGTTTTTCTCCACAGATTGTGTTCGTGTCCGGTTGCTGAGTGACTGTATTTGGTTTGTCCGCACGAAACCAGTCTGTCTGTTGCTAGCTCACATCAAATTTCTCTAACTATATATACTGAACAAAAATATAAACACAACATGCTATAATTTAAAAGATTTTACTGAGTTACATTTTGTAAAATGTTACATGAACTGTATTAGGCCCGAATCTATGGATTTCACATGACTGGGAATACAGATATGCATCTGTTGGTCATAGATACCTTTTTATTTTTTAAAGGTAGGGTCATGGATCAGAAAACCAGTCAGTATCTAGTGTGACCACCATTTGCCTCATGCATCTCTTTCACATAGAGTTGATAAGGCTGTTAATTGTGACCTGTGGAATGTTATGCCACTCCTCTTCAATGGCTGTGTGAAGTTGACAGACAGAACACTATTAGAACCCTGTGATGGACTGGACAGGACAGACAGACAGAACACTATTAGAACCCTGTGATGGACTGGACAGGACAAACAAGCTGTGCATTATCATACAGAAACATGAGGTGATGGACTGGACAGGACAAACAGTATGTACATTATCATACAGAAACATGAGGTGATGGACTGGACAGGACAAATAAGCTGTGCATTATCATACAGAAACATGAGGTGATGGACTGGACAGGACAAACAGTATGTACATTATCATACAGAAACATGAGGTGATGGACTGGACAGGACAAATAAGCTGTGCATTATCATACAGAAACATGAGGTGATGGACTGGACAGGACAAATAAGCTGTGCATTATCATACAGAAACATGAGGTGATGGACTGGACAGGACAAATAAGCTGTGCATTATCATGCTGAAACATGAGGTGATGGACTGGACTAGAGGTCGACCGATTAATCGGAATGGCCGATTAATTAGGGCCGATTTCAAGTTTTCATAACAATCGGAAATCGGTATTTTTGGGTGCCGATTATTTTTTTTTTATGTAATTTTTTTACACCTTTTATTTAATCTTTATTTAACTTGGCAAGTCAGTTAAGAACATATTCTTATTTTCAATGACGGCCTAGGAACAGTGGGTTAACTGCCTCGTTCAGGGGCAGAACAACAGATTTTCACATTGTCAGCTCGGGGGATCCAATCTTGCAACCTTACAGTTAACTAGTCCAACGCAATAACGACCTGCCTCTCTCTCATTGCACTCCACAAGGAGACTGACTGTTACACGAATGCAGTAAGCCAAGGTAAGTTGCTAGCTAGCATTAAACTTATCTTATAAAAAACAATCCATCATAATCACTAGTTAACTACACATGGTTGATGATATTATTAGATATTATCTAGCGTGTCCTTCGTTGCATATAATCTGACTGAGCATACAAGTATCTGACTGAGTGGTGGCAGGCAGAAGCAGGTGCGTAAACATTCATTCAAACAGCACTTTCGTGCATTTTGCCAGCAGCTCTTCATTGTGCGTCAAGCATTGCGCTGTTTATGACTTCAAGCCTATCAACTCCCGAGATGAGGCTGGTGTGACCGAAGTGAAATGGCTAGCTAGTTAGCGCGCGCTAATAGCCTTTCAAACTTCACTCGCTCTGAGCCTTGGAGTGGTTGTTTCCTTTGCTCTGCATGGAGTGGTTGTTTCCTTTGCTCTGTATGGGTAACACTGCTTCGTTGTGTTGCTGATCCGAGCCCAGGGAGGAGCGAGGAGAGGGACGGAAGCTATACTGTTACACTGGCAATACTAAAGTGACTATAAGAACATCCAATAGTCAAAGGTTAATGAAATACAAATGGTACAGAGAGAAATAGTCCTATAATTCCTATAGTAACTACAAACTAAAACTTCTTACCTGGGAATATTGAAGACTCATGTTAAAAGGAACCACCAGCTTTCATATGTTCTCATGTTCTGAGCAAGGAACTGAAACGTTAGCTTTCTTACATAGCACATATTGCACTTTTACTTTCTTCTCCAACACTTTTGTTTTTGCATTATTTAAACCAAATTGAACATGTTTCATTATTTACTTGAGGCTAAATTGATTTTATTGATGCATTATATTAAGTTAAAATAAGTGTTAATTCAGTATTGTTGTAATTGTCATTATTACAAATACATTTTTCGGTATCGGATTTTTTGGTCCTCCAATAATCGGTATCGGTATTGGCGTTGAAAAATCATAATCAGTCGACCTCGAGACTGGACAGGACAAACAAGCTGTGGATTATCATACTGAAACATGAGGTGATGGACTGGACAGGACAAACAGTATGTACATTATCATGCTGAAACATAAGGTGATCGTGGCGGATGAATAACAAGACAATGGGCCTCAGGATCTCGTCACGGTATCTCTGTGCATTCAAATTGCCATCGATAAAATGCAATTGTGTTCGTTGTCCGTAGTTTATGCCTGCCCATACCATAACCCCACCATGGGGCACTCTGTTCACAACGTTGACATCAGAAAACCGCTTGCCCACAAAAGCTATACACGTGGTCTGCGGTTGTGAGGCCAGTTGGATGTACTGCAAAATGAATGATCTAAAACAATGTAAAGAAATGAACATGAAATTCTCTGGCAACAGCTCTGGTGGAAATTTCTGCAGTCAGCATGCCAATTGCACGCTTCCTCAAAACTTGAGACATCTGTGGCATTGTGTTGTGTGACAAAACTGCACATTTTACAGTGGCATTTTTATTGTCCCCAGCACAAGGTGCACCTGTGTAATGGTCATGCTGTTTAATCAGCTTTTTGATTAAACACACCTGTGAGGTGGATAGAATATCTTGGCAAAGGACAAATGCTCACTAACAGAGATGTAAACAAATTCGTCCACAATATTTTTGAGAAATAAGCTTTTTGTGCGTATGGAACATTTCTGTGATATTTTTTTTCAGCTCATGAAACATGGGACCAACACTTGCATCATGTTGCATTTATATTTTTGTTCAGCATGGTTTAGGTCAGAGACTCTATAAAATGTTGGCAATGCGCTGGTTAGAATGGAGTTACTGTAGCATTCTGAATGGGATTTCACATGTACTTGTTAGTATTGCTAACCTACGGATTACAGAGGCTCAGTGGGGTTCCAAAATAGCAGCCCTGGTGTTCAGTGCTGGTATTACCGAATGTCCCTGGATGGCACACGGTCGGTATGAAGGTATGATATAAAGATTATCACCCAAACCTACCAGGCTGTGATAGACTGACAGGATGCTCTCAATGGTGCATCTTGTAGGCGGTCTTAGGGGGCCAACCTCCTGACATTGAAGAGATGCTGTTAACCCATTTTCACTCAACTCTGTAACTGTTTTAAAGTTACAGTTGGCCTTGTGAAATCCCTGAACAGTTTCCTTTCTCTCTGACAACTGAGTTAGGAAGGACGTCTGTATCTTTGTAGTGACTGGGTATAATGATACGCCATCCAAATTGTAATTAATAACTTCACCATGTGCAAAGGGATATTCAATGTTCAATACCCATCTACCAATAGGTGCCCTTCTTTACGAGGCATTGGAAAACGTCCCTGGTCAAAATGTGGAAAAAGTCAAGAGGTGTGAATACTTTCTGAAGGTACTGTAGGTCCTTAATGATGTGGACACCGAGGAGCCTAAAGCTCTCAACCCGCTCCACTACAGCCCTGTTGATGTGAATGGGGGCGTGCTTGGAACTCCGTTTCCTGTAGTCCACCATCAACCAGTTTTGATAGTAAAGTGGAAAGTGCAAGAACAAAATTATTTTGGGATTCTTGCGAGGGCCTAGTGTACTGTTGTCTTGTTGTAGTCTTGTGTTCAGCCCACTGCCTCTCTCTTAATTAATGAACTCAACAGTTGTTATCATCACTCTAATCATAAAAATGAAATGTGAGGTGTTGGCTTTGGGGATGACCAGTGAGATATACCTGCTGGAGCACATGCTACGGGTGGGTTTTGTTATCGTGACCAGTGAGCTGAGATAAGGCGGAGCTTTACCTAGCATAGATTTATAGATGACCTGGAGCCAGTGGGTCTGGCGCCGAATATGTAGCGAGGGCCAGCCGACTAGAGCATACAGGTCGCAGTGGTGGGTAGTATAAGGGATTAGATCTCTACTGTCCATAATCTATTAGATCTATACTGTCTATAACCTATTAGATCTCTACTATCTATAACCTATTAGATCTCTACTATCTATAATCTATTAGATCTCTACTGTCTATAATCTATTAGATCTATACTGTCTATAACCTATTAGATCTCTACTATCTATAACCTATTAGATCTCTACTCTCTATACTCTATTAGATCTCTACTGTCCATAATTTATTAGATCTCTACTGTCTATAACCTATTCGATCTCCACTATCTATAACCTATTAGATCTCTACTGTCTAACCTATTAGATATCTACTGTCTATAACCTATTAGATCTCTACTGTCTATACTCTATTAGATATCTACTGTCTATAACCTATTATATCTCTGTCTATAACCTATTAGATCTCTACTGTCTATAATCTATTAGATCTCTACTGTCTATAACCTATTCGATCTCTACTGTCTGTAATCTACTGTATTAGATTTCTGTCAATAACTTATTAGATCTCCACTGTCTATAATCTATTAGATCTCTACTGTCTATAACCTATTCGATCTCTACTGTCTATAACCTATTATGTTTCACTGTCATCATTAGAACTTGCTGGGCCCATTGGTGAGAGGAGGAAGGTGCAGTAGAACTGTAGTCTATGGAACCAGTACATAGGACACATTTTAATGGTCCAGTAAAACTATGTTGAATGTTTAACCTGGTAGACTACCTCCTACCTTACAGCAGGTGAATGTTTAACCTGGTAGACTACCTCCTACCTTACAGCAGGTGAATGTTTAACCTGGTAGACTACATCCTACCTTACAGCAGGTGAATGTTTAACCTGGTAGACTACCTCCTACCTTACAGCAGGTGAATGTTTAACCTGGTAGTCTACCTCCTACCTTACAGCAGGTGTGTTGAATGTTTAACCTGGTAGACTACCTCCTACCTTACAGCAGGTGAATGTTTAACCTGGTAGACTACATCCTACCTTACAGCAGGTGAATGTTTAACCTGGTAGACTACCTCCTACCTTACAGCAGGTGTGTTGAATGTTTAACCTGGTAGACTACCTCCTACCTTACAGCAGGTGAATGTTTAACCTGGTAGACTACCTCCTACCTTACAGCAGGTGAATGTTTAACCTGGTAGACTACCTCCTACCTTACAGCAGGTGAATGTTTAACCTGGTAGACTACATCCTACCTTACAGCAGGTGAATGTTTAACCTGGTAGAATACCTCCTACCTTACAGCAGGTGTGTTGATGTTTAACCTGGTAGACTACCTCCTACCTTACAGCAGGTGTGTTGAATGTTTAACCTGGTAGACTACCTCCTACCTTACAGCAGGTGAATGTTTAACCTGGTAGACTACCTCCTACCTTACAGCAGGCGTGTTGAATGTTTAACCTGGTAGACTACCTCCTACTTTACAGCAGGTGTGTTGATTGTTTAACCTGGTAGTCTACCTCCTACCTTACAGCAGGTGAATGTTTAACCTGGTAGACTACCTCCTACCTTACAGCAGGTGAATGTTTAACCTGGTAGAATACCTCCTACCTTACAGCAGGTGAATGTTTAACCTGGTAGACTACATCCTACCTTACAGCAGGTGAATGTTTAACCTGGTAGAATACATCCTACCTTACAGCAGGTGTGTTGATTGTTTAACCTGGTAGACTACCTCCTACCTTACAGCAGGTGTGTTGAATGTTTAACCTGGTAGACTACCTGCTACCTTACAGCAGGTGAATGTTTAACCTGGTAGTCTACCTCCTACCTTACAGTAGGTGTGTTGAATGTTTAACCTGGTAGACTACCTCCTACCTTACAGCAGGTGAATGTTTAACCTGGTAGACTACATCCTACCTTACAGCAGGTGAATGTTTAACCTGGTAGAATACCTCCTACTTTACAGCAGGTGTGTTGATTGTTTAACCTGGTAGTCTACCTCCTACCTTACAGCAGGTGAATGTTTAACCTGGTAGACTACCTCCTACCTTACAGTAGGTGTGTTGAATGTTTAACCTGGTAGACTACCTCCTACCTTACAGCAGGTGTGTTGAATGTTTAACCTGGTAGACTACCTGCTACCTTACAGCAGGTGAATGTTTAACCTGGTAGAATACCTCCTACTTTACAGCAGGTGTGTTGAATGTTTAACCTGGTAGACTACCTCCTACCTTACAGCAGGTGAATGTTTAACCTGGTAGACTATCTCCTACCTTACAGCAGGTGAATGTTTAACCTGGTAGTCTACCTCCTACCTTACAGCAGGTGAATGTTTAACCTGGTAGTCTACCTCCTACCTTACAGCAGGTGAATGTTTAACCTGGTAGTCTACCTCCTACCTTACAGCAGGTGAATGTTTAACCTGGTAGACTACCTCCTACCTTACAGCAGGTGAATGTTTAACCTGGTAGTCTACCTCCTACCTTACAGCAGGTGTGTTGAATGTTTAACCTGGTAGACTATCTCCTACCTTACAGCAGGTGAATGTTTAACCTGGTAGAATACCTCCTACCTTACAGCAGGTAAATGTTTAACTTGGTAGACTACCTCCTACCTTACAGCAGGTGAATGTTTAACCTGGTAGTCTACCTCCTACCTTACAGCAGGTGTGTTGAATGTTTAACCTGGTAGACTACCTCCTACCTTACAGCAGGTAAATGTTTAACTTGGTAGACTACCTCCTACCTTACAGCAGGTGTGTTGAATGTTTAACCTGGTAGACTATCTCCTACCTTACAGCAGGTGAATGTTTAACCTGGTAGAGGTGAATACCTCCTACCTTACAGAAGGTGTGTTGAATGTTTAACCTGGTAGTCTACCTCCTACCTTACAGCAGGTATGTTGAATGTTTAACTTGGTAGACTACCTCCTACCTTACAGCAGGTGAATGTTTATTATTTTATTATTATTTATTTATTTATTCCTGGCTAGGGTACAGGGTCTGTGCCTGGCTAGGGTCTGTGCCTTTCTAGGGTCTGTGCCTGGCTAGGGTACAGGGTCTGTGCCTGGCTAGGGTCTGTGCCTGGCTAGGGTACAGGGTCTGTGCCTGGCTAGGGTACAGGGTCTATGCCTGGCTATGGTACAGGGTCTATGCCTGGCTAGGGTACAGGGTCTATGCCTGGCTAGGGTACAGGGTCTGTGCCTGGCTAGGGTCTGTGCCTGGCTAGGGTCTGTGCCTGGCTAGGGTACAGGGTCTATGCCTGGCTAGGGTACAGGGTCTGTGCCTGGCAAGGGTCTGTGCCTGGCTAGGGTACAGGGTCTGTGCCTGGCTAGGGTACAGGGTCTGTGCCTGGCTAGGGTACAGGGTCTGTGCCTGGCTAGGGTACAGGGTCTATGCCTGGCTAGGCTACAGGGTCTTTGCCTTGCTAGATGACCATAGGCTAACGTGGTTCGGACTCCATAACGTTTCGGCTCCCATGGATATGAAGATACAGGGAGTATAGCTCCATGAACCTGTGTTCTTGAATTCACTGATCGAACTAATATTGTCAAGCTGTCTGTGTATTAAACTGTTTTGTGGTCGCCATGTTTGTGTAACAACACATCGTGGAGCAAGACTTTATCTCTCCTCTCTCTATATGTTTCTCTCTCTCTTTCCCTTCCCCCTCTCTCTCTTTCTGTTCCTCTGTCCTTCTCTCATTCTCCCCCACTCTCTGTCTCTGCCTCTCTCTCTCGCTCTTGTTTCTCTCTCTCTTTCCCTTCCCCCTCTCTCTCTTTCTGTTCCTCTTTGCTCTGTCCTTCTCTCATTCTCCCCCACTCTCTCTGTCTCTGCCTCTCTCGCTCTTGGTTTCTCTCTCTTTTGCTCTCGGTTTCCATCTCACTCACTCACTCCCTTCCTACTCCCTCCCTCCTTCGCTCCATTGCGCTCTCCCTCTCTCTCTCTCTCTCTCTCTCTCTCTCTCTCTCTCTCTCTCTCTCTCTCTCTCTCTCTCTCCCTCCCTCCCTCCCTCCCTCCCTCCCTCCCTCCCTCCCTCCCCTCTCTCTCTCTCTCTCTCTCTCTCTCTCCCCCTCCCTCCCTCCCTCCCTCCCTCCCTCTCTCTGCATTCCCTCCCTCCCTCTCACGTTGCACCCTGCCCCTCCCGTTCTCTTTCTCTCTCACATTGCTCCCTGCCCCCATCTCCTCTCTCTTTCTCTCTCTACTATTCTCCCTTCCCCCACTGCTGCTGCCTCTTATTTTCCTTCTCCCTCACTCCACCATTTCACTCCCTCCCTCCCCTGTTCTCTTTATCTCCTCCCTTCCCTCCCCCCTCAATCCCTCTTTCATTCCATGCAATCATCTGTTCTAGCTCTCTCTCTGCTCACTCTCTCTCCCTCTCTCCCTGTGCTTCCTCCATTACGCCCCCATTTTGTCCTCTCCTCTGAAAGCGTATCCTCCCTCTTCCCTCTTTCCACCATGTTCTCTCCATCTGTTTTCTCCCTCTCTCCTTCATATTCTCTCCATCATGTTGTTCCCCCTCTTCCAGACCATGTATTATATCAACTTTACTGACTGATATTTGATTCAGAAATATGCTTTAAACAAACCTCTGTGAATCTGATCTACTTAAAGCTAGTGTTAGTTATCTCTAGAAGTGTCCCAGTGTGTTGTTGTCTAACCATTACTCATTAGAATCATGGTGTCTCACATACTGTCTATTACAACACCAGACCAGGGGACAGTGTTGAGCCCAGTTTCCCCCAGTACTAGTGTAGTGTTGACCAGGGGACAGACCAGGGGACAGTGTTGATCCCAGTTCCCCCAGTACTAGTGTAGTGTTGACCAGGGGACAGTGTTGAGCCCAGTGTCCCCCAGTACTAGTGTAGTGTTGACCAGGGGACAGACCAGGGGACAGTGTTGATCCCAGTTCCCCCAGTACTAGTGTAGTGTTGACCAGGGGACAGACCCAGTGTCCCCCAGTACTAGACAGTGTTGATCCCAGTTCCCCCAGTACTAGTGTAGTGTTGACCAGGGGACAGTGTTGATCCCAGTTTCCCCCAGTACTAGTGTAGTGTTGACCAGGGGACAGTGTTGAGCCCAGTTTCCCCCAGTACTAGTGTAGTGTTGACCAGGGGACAGTGTTGAACCCAGTTTCCCCCAGTACTAGTGTAGTGTTGACCAGGGGACAGACCAGGGGACAGTGTTGATCCCAGTTCCCCCAGTACTAGTGTAGTGTTGACCAGGGGACAGTGTTGATCCCAGTTTCCCCCAGTACTAGTGTAGTGTTGACCAGGGGACAGTGTTGAGCCCAGTTTCCCCCAGTACTAGTGTAGTGTTGACCAGGGGACAGTGTTGATCCCATTTTCCCCCAGTACTAGTGTAGTGTTGACCAGGGGACAGTGTTGAGCCCAGTTTCCCCCAGTACTAGTGTAGTGTTGACCAGGGGACAGACCAGGGGACAGTGTTGATCCCAGTTCCCCCAGTACTAGTGTAGTGTTGACCAGGGGACAGTGTTGATCCCAGTTTCCCCCAGTACTAGTGTAGTGTTGACCAGGGGACAGTGTTGAGCCCAGTTTCCCCCAGTACTAGTGTAGTGTTGACCAGGGGACAGTGTTGATCCCAGTTTCCCCCAGTACTAGTGTAGTGTTGACCAGGGGACAGTGTTGAGCCCAGTTTCCCCCAGTACTAGTGTAGTGGTGTAGTGTTAACTAGGCAAGTCAGTTACGAATAAATTCTTATTTACAATGACGGCCTACCCCGGAGATGCTTGGCCAATTGTGCACCGCCATATGGCACTCCCAATCACAGCCGGATGTGATCCCACCTGGATTCAAACCAGGGACTGTAGTGTCTTAGACAGCTGCACCACTCGGGAGCCCAAAATTCATGATTATTTGATTCAGTCAGTATTCTTCTAGTGTAACTATCAACCTGGTTGGTTTCATAACAGAAGAGCATCTGAGGAAACTATACTGAACAAAAATATAAACACAACATGCCAGAATTTCAAATATTCTACTGAGTTACAGGTCATAAGGAAATCAGTGTAATAAATTCATTAGGTCCTAATCTATGGATTTCACAGGACTGGGAATACAGATATACATCTGTTGGTCAAAGATAACTGTTTAAAACAGATAGGGGTGTGGATCAGAAAACCAGTCAGTATCTGGTGTGACCACCGTTTGCCTCGTGCAGCGCGACACATCTCCTTCACATAGAGTTGATCAGGCTGTTGATTGGGACCTGTGGAATGTTGTGCCACTCCTCTTCATTCCCAA
>NW_027258063.1:0-62500 GCF_045791955.1 Oncorhynchus clarkii lewisi | reverse complement strand
TTGAGAGGTGATATTATTGATGATGGTTGACCAGGGGCTGATGGGTGATATTATTGATGATGGTTGACCAGGGGCTGATGGGTGATATTATTGATGATGGTTGACCAGGGGCTGATGGGTGATATTATTGATGATGGGTGACCAGGGGCTGATGGGTGATATTATTGATGATGGTTGATATTATTGATGATGGTTGACCAGGGGCTGATGGGTGATATTATTGATGATGGTTGACCAGCGGCTGATGGGTGATATTATTGATGATGGTTGGTTGACCAGAGGCTGATGGGTGATATTATTGATGATGGGTGATATTATTGATGATGGTTGACCAGGGGCTGATGGGTGATATTATTGATGATGGTTGACCAGGGGCTGATGGGTGATATTATTGATGATGATTGACCAGTGTTCAGAGGTGATATTAGTGATGAATTCTCTCCTCACTGACTCTGCTGCTATCTCTGATCAACATCATAGATAGTAAAGATGTGTTGACTGCATTACTAACCTTGTCTCCCTGTTTGTGTCTCAGGAGGAAGCCAGCAGGCGCCTGGTTAGATGTGAGCCCAGGGAGATGGCCAGACAGGTTGATTCTGGCACTCAGACTGATCCTGTGGTGGTTCTGTCTCTAGCCCAGGCTGCTGTTCTGGGGCTCATCTCTCAGAATGAGGTGTTTGGTGCTACCATCGCTCCTAATGGTTTCTACACAGGAGAACCTAAAGAGTCCCCTGCCCTGCCTGTAGAGGGGGTGGATTACGAATACGCTGATCAGCTGATAGGAGCTAACGGAGATTACCTGGGAGACAACCTGCCTGAAGACGGACACATGCAGCCCAGCTGTAGCCAGAGGAGGTGGCACGGACCACCCCCCGAGGGGAAGATGGTAGGGCCCGAGCGCCATGCTGGAGTGCCTGTGGACGGGTCATCCCAAGTGAAAGGAGAAGGGGTTATCACTGGCCTGACGTCCTGTGTTCACATGCTGAACAACCTGGCTACTACTAGAGGGGGATTGGTCCAGGTTGACCCCGCCTCTCTCCGTGCCGCCGCCCAAAAAGGCTGTGCCGAGTGTGACAGAGACATGTCCAGCCAGCAGGCTAACACACACCCTCACACACACTCCCAGGCAGGGCACAGCCATAAAGGGGAGCCGGGGCATCGAGGCCTGCAGGGGCAGAGGGGGCATCAGGAGAGAGCAAGGGAGGAGGAGGAGGAGGGAGAGCAGGGAAACAGCCTGATGAAAGGAGGACAGGAGGAGACTATCAGCAGCTACTTCCAGTCCAGTGAGGTGGGGGGGTACGAGGGGGGGGAGATCTACCATGAGAACAGCCAGGGTATGATGTGGGGCAACCAGCTGGAGCAGGGGGTAGGGGGAAGAGGAGTAGCAGGAGCAGGAAGAGGAGGGACCCATCGTCACCACGGCCGGAGGGTTGACCGTCTAGACATCAACATCCAGATAGATGAGTCGTACTGCGTGGACATGGGGGAGGGGCTGAAGAGATGGAAGTGTCGTATGTGTGAAAAGTCTTACACCTCCAAGTACAACCTGGTAACTCACATCCTGGGTCACCAGGGCATCAAGCCCCACGCCTGCCCCCACTGTGGGAAGCTGTTTAAACAGCCCAGCCACCTGCAGACCCACCTGCTCACCCACCAGGGAACTAGGCCTCATAAATGCACCGTGTGTAAGAAGGGCTTCACCCAGACCTCCCACCTGAAGAGACACATGCTGCAGCACACCGACGTCAAACCTTACAGCTGCCGCTTCTGTCGCCGTGGCTTCGCCTACCCCAGCGAGCTCCGCGCCCACGAGACCAAACACGAGCGCGGGCGCTGCCACGTGTGTTCCCAGTGTGGCATGGAGTTCCCCACCTACGCCCATCTGAAGCGCCACCAGACCAGCCACCAGGGACCAACTAGTTACCAGTGTACAGAGTGCAACAAGTCCTTCACCTACCGCAGCCAGCTGCAGAACCATCTACTGAAACACCAGAGTCCTCGGCCATACTCCTGTTCCCACTGTGGGCTGGAGTTTGTCCAGCTGCACCACCTCCGCCAGCACGCCCTCACACACAAGGTACCTAACTCTGACCCCTACCCATAACCCTCAGCCAGCACGCCCTCACACAAGGTACCTAACTCTGACCCCTACCCATAACCCTCCGCCAGCACGCCCTCACACACAAGGTACCTCACTCTGACCCCTGACCCCTAACCTTAACCCTCCGCTAGCACGCCCTCACACACAAGGTACCTAACTCTGACCCCTACCCATAACCCTCCGCCAACACGCCCTCACACACAAGGTACCAAACTCTGACCCCTACCCATAACCCTCCGCCAACACGCCCTCACACACAAGGTACCTCACTCTGACCCCTAACCTTAACCCTCCGCTAGCAGCCCTCACACACAAGGTACCTAACTCAGACCCCTACCCATAACCCTCCGCCAGTACGCCCTCACGCACAAGGTACCTAACTCTGACCCCTACCCATAACCCTACGCCAGCACAGCCTCACACACAAGGTACCTAACTCAGACCCCTACCCCTAACCCTCCGCCAGTACGCCCTCACGCACAAGGTACCTAACTACCCCTACCCATAACCCTCCGCCAGCACAGCCTCACACACAAGGTACCTAACTCTGACCCCTGACCCCTACCCATAACCCTCCGCCAGCACGCCCTCACACACAAGGTACCTAACTCTGACCCCTGACCCCTAACCATAACCCTCCGCCAGCACGCCCTCACACACAAGGTACCTAACTCTGACACCTGACCCCTACCCATAACCCTCCGCCAGCACAGCCTCACACACAAGGTACCTAACTCTGACCCCTACCCATAACCCTCCGCCAGCACGCCCTCACACACAAGGTACCTAACTCTGACCCCTGACCCCTAACCATAACCCTCCGCCAGCACGCCCTCACACACAAGGTACCTAACTCTGACCCCTAACCATAACCCTCCGCCAGCACGACCTCACACACAAGGTACCTAACTCTGACCCCTGACCATAACCCTCCGCCAGCATGCCCTCACACACAAGGTACCTAACTCTGACCCCTAACCATAACCCTCCGCCAGCACGCCCTCACACACAAGGTACCTAACTCTAACCCCTACCCATAACCCTCCGCCAGCACGCCCTCACACACAAGGTACCTAACTCTGACCCCTACCCATAACCCTCCGCCAGCACGCCCTCACACACAAGGTACCTAACTCTGACCCCTACCCATAACCCTACGCCAACACGCCCTCACACACAAGGTACCTAACTCTGACCCCTGACCCCTAACCATAACCCTCCGCCAGCACGCCCTCACACACAAGGTACCTAACTCTGACCCCTACCCATAACCCTCCGCCAGCACGCCCTCATACACAAGGTACCTAACTTTGACCCCGACCCTTAACCCTCTGCCAGCACGCCCTCACACACAAGGTACCCAACCCTGACCCCTACCCATAACCCTACGCCAGCACGCCCTCATACACAAGGTACCTAACTCTGACCCCTGACCCCTACCCATAACCCTCCGCCAGCACGCCCTCACACACAAGGTACCTAACTCTGACACCTGACCCCTACCCATAACCCTCCGCCAGCACAGCCTCACACACAAGGTACCTAACTCTGACCCCTACCCATAACCCTCCGCCAGCACGCCCTCACACACAAGGTACCTCATTCTGACCTCTGACCCCTACCCATAACCCTCCGCCAGCACGCCCTCACACACAAGGTACCTAACTCTCACCCCTACCCATAACCCTCCGCCAGCACGCCCTCACACACAAGGTACCTAACTCTGACCCCTACCCATAACCCTCCGCCAGCACGTCCTCACACACAAGGTACCTAACTCTGACCCCTGACCCCTACCCATAACCCTCCGCCAGCACGCCCTCACACACAAGGTACCTAACTCTGACCCCTACCCATAACCCTCCGCCAGCATACCCTCACACACTACAAGGCCGAAAGGTACACTACATGGCCAAACGTATGTGGACACCCTTTCAAATGATTGGAATCAGCTGTTTCAGCCACACCAGTTGCTGACAGGTGTATAAAATTGAGCGCACAGCCATGCAATCTCCATAGACACACATTTGAAATGGAATTTCCTTACCTAAGAGCTCAGTGACTTTCAACGTGGCACTGTCATAGGATCCCATCTTTCCAACATGTCAGTTCATGAAATTTCTGCCCTTGTAGAGCTGCCCCGGTCAACTGTAAGTGCTGTTATTGTGAAGTGGAAATGTCTAGGAGCAACAACGGCTGAGCCGCGAAGTGGTAGGGCACACAATCTCACAGAACGGGACCGCCGAGTGCTGAAGCGCGTAAAAATGGTCTGTTCTCGGTTGCAACACTCGATACAGAGTTCCAAACTGCCATTCATTTTTCCCCATGGTGGATGATTTTTAGAGACATTTCAAATATGAGCTGTGATTTGTGTGGGCTTTTGATGGCTGTAATAATCTCTCTAAGGTGCCTTTTATAAATATATTCACCAACCAAAACATGTTGGCACAACAACTGTTCGTCGGAAGCCTCATGAAATGGGTTTCCTTGGCCGAAAAGCCACACACAAGCATAAGATCACCATGCACAATGCCAAGCGCCGGCTGGAGTGGTGTAAAGCTCGCCGCCATTGCATCCTGGAACAGTAGAAACGCGTTCTCTGGAGTGATGAATCACCCTTCACCATCTGGCAGTCTGATGGACAAATCTGGGTTTGGTGGGTGCCAGGTAACTCTACCTGCCCGAATTAATAGTGCCAACTGTAATGTTTGGTGGAGGAGGAATAATGGTCTGGGGCTGTTTTTCATGGTCTGGGCTAAGCCCCTTAGTTCCAGTGAAGGGAGATCTTAACGCTACAGCATGCATTCTAGGCGATTCTGTGCTTCCAACTTTGCAGCAACAGTTTGGGGGAAGGCCCTTTCCTGTTTCAGCATGATAATGTCCCCATGCACAAAGTGAGGTCCATACAGAAATGGTTTGTCGAGATCGGTATGGAAGAACTTGACTGGCCTGCACACAGCCCTGACCTCAATCCCATCGAACACATTTGGGATGAATTAGAACGCCGACTGTGTGCCGACCTCACTAATGCTCTTGTGGCTGAATGGAAGAAAGTCCCTGCAGCAATGTTCCAACATCTAGTGGAAAGCCTTCCCAGAAGAGTGGAGGCTGTTAAAGCAGCAAAGGGGGGGCCAAGTCCATATTAATGCCCATGATTTTGGAATGAGATGTTGGACGAGCAGGTGTCCACATACCTTTGGCCATGTAGCTAATCCTAACCCCTGACCTTTAACCCTAGCCTTCTGCCAGCATCCCTCACCCACAATATACCTAAACCATAACTCTAACCGCTGACCTTCAACCCTAGCCCTCCACCAGCATCCCTCAACCACAACATACCTAAACCCTAACTCTAACCCCTGACCTTTAACCCTTGCCCTCCGCCAGCATCCCTCACCCACAAGGTACTGACCATCTGAGACCACTGGAACCCCTAGTTCTAACCATAACCCAGAAGGTTTCAAAGGCCATGGTAGACTGACTATGCTCTCAGTGGTTCAGTTTAGTTAGTCTTTATTAAAAGTAGTTATTTCCAGGAACTGTATATAGTCCTTGGTTCTGATTAGATGACTAACCTGAGAGATGTAGTCAGTGGTGTTGGTATAGATTAGATGACCAACCTGAGAGATGTAGTCAGTGGTGTTGGTATAGATTAGATGACCAACCTGAGAGATGTAGTCAGTGGTGTTGGTATAGATTAGATGACCAACCTGAGAAGTGTAGTCAGTCAGTGGTGTTGGTATAGATTAGATGACCAACCTGAGAGGTGTAGATTAGATGACCAACCTGAGAGATGTAGTCAGTGGTGTTGGTATAGATAAGATGACCAACCTGAGAGGTGTAGATTAGATGACCAACCTGAGAGATGTAGTCAGTGGTGTTGGTATAGATTAGATGACCAACCTGAGAGATGTAGATTAGATGACCAACCTGAGAGATGTAGTCAGTGGTGTTGGTATAGATTAGATGACCAACCTGAGAAGTGTAGTCAGTCAGTGGTGTTGGTATAGATTAGATGACCAAACTGAGAAGTGTAGTCAGTCAGTGGTGTTGGTATAGATTAGATGACCAACCTGAGAGGTGTAGTCAGTGGTGTTGGTATAGATTAGATGACCAACCTGAGAAGTGTAGTCAGTCAGTGGTGTTGGTATAGATTAGATGACCAAACTGAGAAGTGTAGTCAGTCAGTGGTGTTGGTATAGATTAGATGACCAACCTGAGAAGTGTAGTCAGTCAGTGGTGTTGGTATAGATTAGATGACCAACCTGAGAGATGGAGACGAGCGGACTGACGCGGGGGGTGGGGACGGAAGGACTGACGTGGGGGCGGAAGGACTGACGCGGGGGGTGGGGGCGGACGTACAGACGGGCGGTGGGGACAGACAGACATACGAGGGGTGGGGGGGGGGGCGGACAGACATACGAGGGGTGGGGGGACGGACGGACAGACATACGAGGGGTGGGGGAGACGGACAGTCAGACACGGTGGGTTGAGCCAGACGGTCAGACACGATGGGTTGAGACAGACGGTCAGACACGGTGGGTTGAGACGGACTGGATTGACTGTGGGAAAGGGGATACCTTGTCAGATCCACAACTGAATGCATTCAACTGAAATGTGTCTTCCACATTTAACCCATCTCTCTGAATCAGAGAGGTGCGGGGGGCTGCCTTAATTGACATCTACGTCATTGGCGCCAGAGGAGAAGTTGTTGGGGGTAACTGCCTTGCCCAAGGGCAGAACGGCAGACTTTTCAACTTGGCCGACTCGGGGATTCGAACTAGCGACCTTTCGGTTACTGGGCCAAAGCTCTTAACCGCTGGGCTACCTGTGTCTGTCTGTCTGCTATCTAGAACAAAGAATACATGATCTTTCATGTATCCCAATCAGACCTGGCTCAGATGCATATGAATCATATCAGTACTAGAGCTGTGCTTGATTTAGTGTGCAATGGAATGCAATAATCCCAAACAGGCCAACCAAGTTAAGTACCATCAAGCCTTTAGAAGTATTTGACCAAGCTAGGTCTGATCCCAGTATAGTCATGCTTTTCCTTCAGCTTCTTTACAGAATTTGAAGTAACTTCATGTTCATTCATTCTTCTGCAATGGTCCTCATCTAACTGTCCTCCTGTGTTCTTATTGGTCAGGGAATGAAGGGTCATAAGTGTGAGGTGTGTTCCCGTGAGTTCACCTTGTCAGCCAACCTGAAGAGACACATGTTGATCCACAACAGCATCAGACCCTTCCAGTGTCACATCTGCTTCAAGAGCTTCATCCAGAAACAGACGCTCAAAACGCACATGATCGTCCACCTGCCCGTCAAACCCTTCAAATGCAAGGTGAGTTTATATCCAGGGTTGGAACAAGTTCAGGGAACACAACCGGAAAATAACAGCAAGGGAACCTGGAAGGAACGTGATCCATACTGTTCCGGAACATAACTGTTATTTTAAAAGCATGGGAACCGGTTAATAACGTTATGTTATGTTCCAGGCATTTGTTTCTAGTCCTACAACAAAACGCCTATACAAAGCCCCCACGCTGTCACTCAAACGTATTCTGTCTGCCTGCCAGGTGAAAATCTTTACCTGTCTGTGTTTATGCTACCTGCCCCTCCCCCCTCCGAAGCATAGGCTACTGTACTGAGTACAAGCTTGATTCAGAAGATAGGGAGACAGGTTTTTATTAGCTAGAGAAGAATGGATTCACTTTTTCAGACACTATAGGCCTGGTATCACATTTCATGTTGGCTTTACACTACATTACTAAAAGTATGTGGACATCTTCTCGTCAAACATCTCATTCCAAAATGATGGACATTAATATGGAGTTGGTCCCCCCCTTTGCTGATATAACAGCCTCCACTCTTCTGGGAAGGCTTTCCACTAGATGGAACATTGCTGCAGGTACTTGCTCCCAATCAGCCACAAGAGCATTAGTGAGGTCGGGCACTCATGTTGGGCAATTAGGTCTGGCTCGCAGTTGGCGTTCCAATTCATTCCATGGGTGTTCGGTGGGGTTGAGGTCAGGGCTGTGTGCAGGCCAGTCATACCGACCTCGACAAACCATTTCTGTATAGACCTCACTTTGTGCACAGGGGCATTGTCATGCTGAAACAGGAAAGGGCCTTCCCCAAACTGTTGCAACACAGTTGGAAGAACAGTATCGTCTAGAATGTCGTTGAATGCTGTAGTGTTAAGATCTCCCTTCACTGGAACTAAGGGGCCTAGCCCGAACCTGAGCTTGTGTGGCCTACCACTTCGCGGCTGAGTCGTTGTTGCGCCTGGTATATGACCTGGTGAGTTTATATATTATATATGACCTGGTGAGTTTATATATTCACATTATATTATATACAGTGCCTTGCGAAAGTATTCGGCCCCCTTGAACTTTGCGACCTTTTGCCACATTTCAGGCTTCAAACATAAAGATATAAAACTGTATTTTTTTGTGAAGAATCAACAACAAGTGGGACACAATCATGAAGTGGAACGACATTTATTGGATATTTCAAACTTTTTTAACAATTCAAAAACTGAAAAATTGGGCGTGCAAAATTATTCAGCCCCTTTACTTTCAGTGCAGCAAACTCTCTCCAGAAGTTCAGTGAGGATCTCTGAATGATCCAATGTTGACCTAAATGACTAATGATGATAAATACAATCCACCTGTGTGTAATCAAGTCTCCGTATAAATGCACCTGCACTGTGATAGTCTCAGAGGTCCGTTAAAAGCGCAGAGAGCATCATGAAGAACAAGGAACACACCAGGCAGGTCCGAGATACTGTTGTGAAGAAGTTTAAAGCCGGATTTGGATACAAAAATATTTCCCAAGCTTTAAACATCCCAAGGAGCACTGTGAAAGCGATAATATTGAAATGGAAGGAGTATCAGACCACTGCAAATCTACCAAGACCTGGCCGTCCCTCTAAACTTTCAGCTCATACAAGGAGAAGACTGATCAGAGATGCAGCCAAGAGGCCCATGATCACTCTGGATGAACTGCAGAGATCTACAGCTGAGGTGGGAGACTCTGTCCATAGGACAACAATCAGTCAGTCGTATATTGCACAAATCTGGCCTTTATGGAAGAGTGGCAAGAAGAAAGCCATTTCTTAAAGATATCCATAAAAAGTGTCGTTTAAAGTTTGCCACAAGCCACCTGGGAGACACACCAAACATGTGGAAGAAGGTGCTCTGGTCAGATGAAACCAAAATTGAACTTTTTGGCAACAATGCAAAACGTTGTGTTTGGCGTAAAAGCAACACAGCTGAACACACCATCCCCACTGTCAAACATGGTGGTGGCAGCATCATGGTTTGGGCCTGCTTTTCTTCAGCAGGGACAGGGAAGATGGTTAAAATTGATGGGAAAATGGATGGAGCCAAATACAGGACCATTCTGGAAGAAAACCTGATGGAGTCTGCAAAAGACCTGAGACTGGGACGGAGATTTGTCTTCCAACAAGACAATGATCCAAAACATAAAGCAAAATCTACAATGGAATGGTTAAAAAATAAACATATCCAGGTGTTAGAATGGCCAAGTCAAAGTCCAGACCTGAATCCAATCCAGAATCTGTGGAAAGAACTGAAAACTGCTGTTCACAAATGCTCTCCATCCAACCTCACTGAGCTCGAGCTGTTTTGCAAGGAGGAATGGGAAAAAATGTCAGTCTCTCGATGTGCAAAACTGATAGAGACATACCCCAAGCGACTTACAGCTGTAATCGCAGCAAAAGGTGGCGCTACAAAGTATTAACTTAAAGGGGGCTAAAAAAAATTGCACGCCCAATTTTTCAGTTTTTGATTTGTTGAAATATCCAATAAATGTCGTTCCACTTCATGATTGTGTCCCACTTGTTGTTGATTCTTCACAAAAATTAGTTTTATATCTTTATGTTTGAAGCCTGAAATGTGGCAAAAGGTCGCAAAGGGGGCCGAATACTTTCGCAAGGCACTGTATGACCTGGTGAGTTTATATACTGTATTATTTTTATTTATTTATTTTTTATTTTACCTTTTATTTAACCAGGCAAGTCAGTTAAGAACAAAGCAGGGACTACAGTTAGGTCTTGGGGGTTGGTTAATAGGGACTGGTAGCAGCCAGGGACTACGGTTAGGTCTTGGGGGTTGGTTAATAGGGACTGGTAGCAGCCAGGGACTACGGTTAGGTCTTGGGGGTTGGTTAATAGGGACTGGTAGCAGCCAGGGACTACAGTTAGGTCTTGGGGGTTGGTTAATAGGGACTGGTAGCAGCCAGGGACTACAGTTAGGTCTTGGGGGTTGGTTAATAGGGATTGGTAGCAGCCAGGGACTACAGTTAGGTCTTGGGGGTTGGTTAATAGGGACTGGTAGCAGCCAGGGACTACAGTTAGGTCTTGGGGGTTGGTTAATAGGGACTGGTAGCAGGGACTACAGTTAGGTCTTGGGGGTTGGTTAATAGGGACTGGTAGCAGCCAGGGACTACGGTTAGGTCTTGGGGGTTGGTTAATAGGGACTGGTAGCAGGGACTACAGTTAGGTCTTGGGGGTTGGTTAATAGGGACTGGTAGCAGCCAGGGACTACGGTTAGGTCTTGGGGGTTGGTTAATAGGGACTGGTAGCAGTGACTACAGTTAGGTCTTGGGGGTTGGTTAATAGGGACTGGTAGCAGTGACTACAGTTAGGTCTTGGGGGTTGGTTAATAGGGACTGGTAGCAGCCAGGGACTACGGTTAGGTCTTGGGGGTTGGTTAATAGGGACTGGTAGCAGCCAGGGACTACGGTTAGGTCTTGGGGGTTGGTTAATAGGGACTGGTAGCAGCCAGGGACTACGGTTAGGTCTTGGGGGTTGGTTAATAGGGACTGGTAGCAGCCAGGGACTACGGTTAGGTCTTGGGGTTGGTTAATAGGGACTGGTAGCAGCCAGGGACTACGGTTAGGTCTTGGGGGTTGGTTAATAGGGACTGGTAGCAGCCAGGGACTACAGTTAGGTCTTGGGGGTTGGTTAATAGGGACTGGTAGCAGCCAGGGACTACAGTTAGGTCTTGGGGGTTGGTTAATAGGGACTGGTAGCAGCCAGGGACTACAGTTAGGTCTTGGGGGTTGGTTAATAGGGACTGGTAGCAGCCAGGGACTACAGTTAGGTCTTGGGGGTTGGTTAATAGGGACTGGTAGCAGCCAGGGACTACGGTTAGGTCTTGGGGGTTGGTTAATAGGGACTGGCAGCAGCCAGGGACTACGGTTAGGTCTTGGGGGTTGGTTAATAGGGACTGGTAGCAGGGACTACGGTTAGGTCTTGGGGGTTGGTTAATAGGGACTGGTAGCAGTGACTACGGTTTGGTCTTGGGGGTTGGTTAATAGGGACTGGTAGCAGTGACTACAGTTAGGTCTTGGGGGTTGGTTAATAGGGACTGGTAGCAGTGACTACAGTTAGGTCTTGGGGGTTGGTTAATAGGGACTGGTAGCAGGGACTACAGTTAGGTCTTGGGGGTTGGTTAATAGGGACTGGTAGCAGGGACTACAGTTAGGTCTTGGGGGTTGGTTAATAGGGACTGGTAGCAGCCAGGGACTACGGTTAGGTCTTGGGGGTTGGTTAATAGGGACTGGTAGCAGGGACTACAGTTAGGTCTTGGGGGTTGGTTAATAGGGACTGGTAGCAGCCAGGGACTACAGTTAGGTCTTGGGGGTTGGTTAATAGGGACTGGTAGCAGCCAGGGACTACGGTTAGGTCTTGGGGGTTGGTTAATAGGGACTGGTAGCAGCCAGGGACTACAGTTAGGTCTTGGGGGTTGGTTAATAGGGACTGGTAGCAGGGACTACAGTTAGGTCTTGGGGGTTGGTTAATAGGGACTGGTAGCAGCCAGGGACTACGGTTAGGTCTTGGGGGTTGGTTAATAGGGACTGGTAGCAGCCAGGACTACGGTTAGGTCTTGGGGGTTGGTTAATAGGGACTGGTAGCAGCCAGGGACTACAGTTAGGTCTTGGGGGTTGGTTAATAGGGACTGGTAGCAGGGACTACAGTTAGGTCTTGGGGGTTGGTTAATAGGGACTGGTAGCAGCCAGGGACTACGGTTAGGTCTTGGGGGTTGGTTAATAGGGACTGGTAGCAGCCAGGGACTACGGTTAGGTCTTGGGGGTTGGTTAATAGGGACTGGTAGCAGCCAGACTACAGTTAGGTCTTGGGGGTTGGTTAATAGGGACTGGTAGCAGTGACTACAGTTAGGTCTTGGGGGTTGGTTAATAGGGACTGGTAGCAGGGACTACGGTTAGGTCTTGGGGGTTGGTTAATAGGGACTGGTAGCAGGGACTACAGTTAGGTCTTGGGAGTTGGTTAATAGGGACTGGTAGCAGCCAGGGACTACAGTTAGGTCTTGGGGGTTGGTTAATAGGGACTGGTAGCAGCCAGGGACTACAGTTAGGTCTTGGGGGTTGGTTAATAGGGACTGGTAGCAGGGACTACAGTTAGGTCTTGGGGGTTGGTTAATAGGGACTGGTAGCAGCCAGGGACTACGGTTAGGTCTTGGGGGTTGGTTAATAGGGACTGGTAGCAGCCAGGGACTACGGTTAGGTCTTGGGGGTTGGTTAATAGGGACTGGTAGCAGCCAGACTACAGTTAGGTCTTGGGAGTTGGTTAATAGGGACTGGTAGCAGCCAGGGACTACGGTTAGGTCTTGGGGGTTGGTTAATAGGGACTGGTAGCAGTGACTACAGTTAGGTCTTGGGGGTTGGTTAATAGGGACTGGTAGCAGTGACTACAGTTAGGTCTTGGGAGTTGGTTAATAGGGACTGGTAGCAGCCAGGGACTACGGTTAGGTCTTGGGGGTTGGTTAATAGGGACTGGTAGCAGCCAGGGACTACGGTTAGGTCTTGGGGGTTGGTTAATAGGGACTGGTAGCAGCCAGGGACTACGGTTAGGTCTTGGGGGTTGGTTAATAGGGACTGGTAGCAGCCAGGGACTACAGTTAGGTCTTGGGGGTTGGTTAATAGGGACTGGCAGCAGCCAGGGACTACGGTTAGGTCTTGGGGGTTGGTTAATAGGGACTGGGAGCAGGGACTACAGTTAGGTCTTGGGGGTTGGTTAATAGGGACTGGTAGCAGGGACTACAGTTAGGTCTTGGGGGTTGGTTAATAGGGACTGGTAGCAGGGACTACAGTTAGGTCTTGGGGGTTGGTTAATAGGGACTGGTAGCAGCCAGGGACTACAGTTAGGTCTTGGGGGTTGGTTTATAGGGACTGGTAGCAGCCAGGGACTACAGTTAGGTCTTGGGGGTTGGTTAATAGGGACTGGTAGCAGCCAGGGACTACAGTTAGGTCTTGGGGGTTGGTTAATAGGGACTGGTAGCAGGGACTACGGTTAGGTCTTGGGGGTTGGTTAATAGGGACTGGTAGCAGGGACTACAGTTAGGTCTTGGGGGTTGGTTAATAGGGACTGGTAGCAGTGGACTACAGTTAGGTCTTGGGGGTTGGTTAATAGGGACTGGTAGCAGCCAGACTACAGTTAGGTCTTGGGGGTTGGTTAATAGGGACTGGTAGCAGGGACTACAGTTAGGTCTTGGGGGTTGGTTAATAGGGACTGGTAGCAGGGACTACAGTTAGGTCTTGGGGGTTGGTTAATAGGGACTGGTAGCAGCCAGGGACTACGGTTAGGTCTTGGGGGTTGGTTAATAGGGACTGGTAGCAGCCAGGGACTACGGTTAGGTCTTGGGGGTTGGTTAATAGGGACTGGTAGCAGCCAGGGACTACGGTTAGGTCTTGGGGGTTGGTTAATAGGGACTGGTAGCAGCCAGGGACTACAGTTAGGTCTTGGGGGTTGGTTAATAGGGACTGGTAGCAGCCAGGGACTACAGTTAGGTCTTGGGGGTTGGTTAATAGGGACTGGTAGCAGGGACTACAGTTAGGTCTTGGGGGTTGGTTAATAGGGACTGGTAGCAGCCAGGGACTACGGTTAGGTCTTGGGGGTTGGTTAATAGGGACTGGTAGCAGCCAGGGACTACAGTTAGGTCTTGGGGGTTGGTTAATAGGGACTGGTAGCAGAGACTACAGTTAGGTCTTGGGGGTTGGTTAATAGGGACTGGTAGCAGTGACTACAGTTAGGTCTTGGGGGTTGGTTAATAGGGACTGGTAGCAGGGACTACAGTTAGGTCTTGGGGGTTGGTTAATAGGGACTGGTAGCAGGGACTACAGTTAGGTCTTGGGGGTTGGTTAATAGGGACTGGTAGCAGCCAGGGACTACGGTTAGGTCTTGGGGGTTGGTTAATAGGGACTGGTAGCAGTGACTACAGTTAGGTCTTGGGGGTTGGTTAATAGGGACTGGTAGCAGTGACTACAGTTAGGTCTTGGGGGTTGGTTAATAGGGACTGGTAGCAGGGACTACAGTTAGGTCTTGGGGGTTGGTTAATAGGAACTGGTAGCAGGGACTACAGTTAGGTCTTGGGGGTTGGTTAATAGGGACTGGTAGCAGCCAGGGACTACGGTTAGGTCTTGGGGGTTGGTTAATAGGGACTGGTAGCAGCCAGGGACTACGGTTAGGTCTTGGGGGTTGGTTAATAGGGACTGGTAGCAGCCAGGGACTACGGTTAGGTCTTGGGGGTTGGTTAATAGGGACTGGTAGCAGCCAGGGACTACGGTTAGGTCTTGGGGGTTGGTTAATAGGGACTGGTAGCAGCCAGGGACTACGGTTAGGTCTTGGGGGTTGGTTAATAGGGACTGGTAGCAGGGACTACAGTTAGGTCTTGGGAGTTGGTTAATAGGGACTGGTAGCAGCCAGGGACTACGGTTAGGTCTTGGGGGTTGGTTAATAGGGACTGGTAGCAGCCAGGGACTACAGTTAGGTCTTGGGGGTTGGTTAATAGGGACTGGTAGCAGGGACTACAGTTAGGTCTTGGGGGTTGGTTAATAGGGACTGGTAGCAGCCAGGGACTACGGTTAGGTCTTGGGGGTTGGTTAATAGGGACTGGTAGCAGAAACTACAGTTAGGTCTTGGGGGTTGGTTAATAGGGACTGGTAGCAGTGACTACAGTTAGGTCTTGGGGGTTGGTTAATAGGGACTGGTAGCAGGGACTACAGTTAGGTCTTGGGGGTTGGTTAATAGGGACTGGTAGCAGCCAGGGACTACGGTTAGGTCTTGGGGGTTGGTTAATAGGGACTGGTAGCAGCCAGGGACTACGGTTAGGTCTTGGGGGTTGGTTAACAGGGACTGGTAGCAGCCAGGGACTACGGTTAGGTCTTGGGGGTTGGTTAATAGGGACTGGTAGCAGGGACTACAGTTAGGTCTTGGGGGTTGGTTAATAGGGACTGGTAGCAGGGACTACAGTTAGGTCTTGGGGGTTGGTTAATAGGGACTGGTAGCAGCCAGGGACTACGGTTAGGTCTTGGGGGTTGGTTAATAGGGACTGGTAGCAGTGACTACAGTTAGGTCTTGGGGGTTGGTTAATAGGGACTGGTAGCAGCCAGGGACTACAGTTAGGTCTTGGGGGTTGGTTAATAGGGACTGGTAGCAGGGACTACAGTTAGGTCTTGGGGGTTGGTTAATTGGGACTGGAAGCAGCCAGGGACTACAGTTAGGTCTTGGGGGTTGGTTAATAGGGACTGGTAGCAGGGACTACAGTTAGGTCTTGGGGGTTGGTTAATAGGGACTGGTAGCAGCCAGGGACTACAGTTAGGTCTTGGGGGTTGGTTAATAGGGACTGGTAGCAGGGACTACAGTTAGGTCTTGGGGGTTGGTTAATAGGGACTGGTAGCAGGGACTACAGTTAGGTCTTGGGGGTTGGTTAATAGGGACTGGTAGCAGGGACTACAGTTAGGTCTTGGGGGTTGGTTAATAGGGACTGGTAGCAGGGACTACGGTTAGGTCTTGGGGGTTGGTTAATAGGGACTGGTAGCAGGGACTACAGTTAGGTCTTGGGGGTTGGTTAATAGGGACTGGTAGCAGCCAGGGACTACAGTTAGGTCTTGGGGGTTGGTTAATAGGGACTGGTAGCAGCCAGGGACTACAGTTAGGTCTTGGGGGTTGGTTAATAGTGACTGGTAGCAGGGACTACAGTTAGGTCTTGGGGGTTGGTTAATAGGGACTGGTAGCAGGGACTACAGTTAGGTCTTGGGGGTTGGTTAATAGGGACTGGTAGCAGGGACTACGGTTAGGTCTTGGGGGTTGGTTAATAGGGACTGGTAGCAGTGACTACAGTTAGGTCTTGGGGGTTGGTTAATAGGGACTGGTACTACAGTTAGGTCTTGGGGGTTGGTTAATAGGGACTGGTAGCAGCCAGGGACTACGGTTAGGTCTTGGGGGTTGGTTAATAGGGACTGGTAGCAGGGACTACAGTTAGGTCTTGGGGGTTGGTTAATAGGGACTGGTAGCAGGGACTACAGTTAGGTCTTGGGGGTTGGTTAATAGGGACTGGTAGCAGGGACTACAGTTAGGTCTTGGGGGTTGGTTAATAGGGACTGGTAGCAGCCAGGGACTACAGTTAGGTCTTGGGGGTTGGTTACTCCCTCAAATAGGGACTGGTAGCAGGGACTACAGTTAGGTCTTGGGGGTTGGTTAATAGGGACTGGTAGCAGGGACTACAGTTAGGTCTTGGGGGTTGGTTACTCCCTCAAATAGGGACTTGTAGCAGGGACTACAGTTAATAGCCATGTCCTGATGTTGTCAAGCCAAACGATCACGATTATGAACATATACTGTTACTCGTGCTTTGACTTTTCCAGGTGTGCGGGAAGTCGTTCAACAGAATGTACAACCTGCTGGGTCACATGCACCTCCACGCCGGCTCCAAACCCTTCAAGTGTCCTTACTGCTCCTCCAAGTTTAACCTGAAGGGGAACCTCAGCCGACACATGAAGGTCAAACACGGCATGGACATCTCACCTGACGGACAAGGTAGGGCTTGACCCCTAACCCTTTACCCTAACCATTTACCTTAACCCAAACCCTTTACCCTGAGACCAAACCCCTAACGCTTTACCCTAACGCTTTACCCTAACGCTTTACCCTAACGCTTTACCCTAACCTAACCCTTTACCCTAAGACCTAACCCTTTACCCTAAGACCAAACTCTTTACCCTAAGACCAAACCCTATGCCCTAACCCTTTACCCTAAGACCAAACCCTTTACCCTAATGCTTTTACCCTTTACCCTAAGACCAAACCCTTTACCCTAAGACCAAACCCTTTACCCTAACCCTTTACCCTAAGACCAAACCCTTTACCCTAAGACCAAACCCTTTACCCTAAGAACAAACCCTTTACCCTAACCCAGCATGAACATCTCCCCTGACGGACAAGGTGGGGCTTTATCCCTAACCCTTTACCCTAACCCAGCATGAACATCTCCCCTGACGGACAAGGTGGGGCTTTATCCCTAACCCTTTACCCTAACCCAGCATGAACATCTCCCCTGACGGACAAGGTGGGGCTTTATCCCTAACCCTTTACCCTAACCCAGCATGAACATCTCCCCTGACGGACAAGGTGGGGCTTTATCCCTAACCCTTTACCCTAACCCAGCATGAACATCCCCCCTGACGGACAAGGTGGGGCTTTATCCCTAACCCTTTACCCTAACCCTAACCCAGCATGGACATCTCCCCTGACGGACAAGGTGGGGCTTTACCCGTTTACCATAACCCTAACCCAGCATGAACATCTCCCCTGATGGACAAGGTAGGCCTTTACTCTCCTTCCTCTCATCTCACGATCCATCACTTATTTATTCAGCCACCTAACTAACATACCTGTAGCCTTCTTATTGTAGGCTTAGTGTTCGTAACAGTCAATGAGCAGCCTGACTTGGTGGTTGTATATCCTGTTTGTTAAAACTTTGTTTGTGATCCTGTTGGTTCTACCACTGTGTTCTGGGTTGGGGTTAGGGTTTGTTCTTACACTGTGTTCTGGGTTGGGGTTAGGGTTTGTTCTACCACTGTGTTCTGGGTTGGGGTTAGGGTTGGTTCAACCACTGGGTTCTGGGTTGGTTCAACCACTGGGTTCTGGGTTGGTTCAACCACTGGGTTCTGGGTTTGTTCAACCTCTGGGTTGGGGTTAGGGTTGGTCCTACCACTGTGTTCTGGGTTGGGGTTGGTTCTACCACTGTGTTCTGAGTTAGGGTTTGTTCAACCACTGGGTTCTCGTTTGGGGTTAGGGTTGGTTCTACCACTGTTCTGGGTTGGGGTTAGGGTTGGTTCTACCACTGTTCTGGGTTGGGGTTTGTTCTACCACTGTCCTGGGTTGGGGTTAGGGTTGGTTCTACCACTGTGTTCTGGGTTGGGGTTTGTTCTACCACTGTTCTGGGCTGGGGTTGGTTTGACCACTGTGTTCTGGGTTGGGGTTAGGGTTTGTTCTACAACTGTTCTGGGTTGGGGTTGGTTCTACCTCTGGGTTGGGTTTGGTTCAACCACTGTGTTCTGGGTTGGGTTTGGTTCAACCACTGTGTTCTGGGTTGGGTTTGGTTCTACCTCTGGGTTGGGTTTGGTTCAACCACTGTGTTCTGGGTTGGGTTTGGTTCAACCACTGTGTTCTGGGTTGGGGTTGGTTCAACCACTGTGTTCTGGGTTGGGGTTGGTTCAACCACTGTGTTCTGGGTTGGGGTTGGTTCAACCACTGTGTTCTGGGTTGGGGTTGGTTCAACCACTGTGTTCTGGGTTGGGGTTGGTTCAACCACTGTACTCTCCCTAACAGCCCTGTTTCTCTGTGTGTTCCCAGATGCTCTTCCTGAGATGGAGGGCCAGGGCCACTATGAGGAGGACAACTTTGACTTTGGGACCTCAGGGGCAAACAACAACATGGATAATGGAGGCTCCCAGAACCTCACCAAGCTCACCACGGCCAACATGGACGACATGGACAACTATTACAACTTTGGGAAGGATACAGCTAACTACAACACGTCTTGAGCAGTAGGAGAATAGTGTTAATGGACTACAGACCATTAGACACCATGGATTAATGGAGAAGAGACCATGGGTTAATGGTGGACTAACTGCAGACTATGGGTTAATGAGGAAGAGTCCATGGGTTATTGGTGGACTAACTACAGACCATGGGTTATTGGTGGACTAACTACAGACCATGGGTTATTGGTGGACTAACTACAGACCATGGGTTATTGGTGGACTAACTACAGACCATGGGTTAATGGTGGACTAACTACAGACCATGGGTTATTGGTGGACTAACTACAGACCATGGGTTAATGAGGAAGAGTCCATGGGTTATTGGTGGACTAACTACAGACCATGGGTTATTGGTGGACTAACTACAGACCATGGGTTATTGGTGGACTAACTACAGACAATGGGTTATTGGTGGACTAACTACAGACCATGGGAAAACAGAAAGGAAAATGCCACACTGCTGCTCATGCTCCCAGATATTTATCTATAACGTTTCCACCCTTAGGTCTTCATCAGGTATCCAGGACCTAATGGTGGAAACATTGTTATAAATAAATATCTGGGAGCATGAGCAGCAGTGTGGCGTTTTCCTTTCTGTTTTCCATGAGTTTACCTAGAACTCCAGCACCTGTGGAAAGTACCTGGATGTGTGTATGTTCTTCAGCTTTTGTTAATGGAGAGGACACCATGGGTGGGGAACAGACAACATGGCTGCCGTACTGTGGCAGTGAGAGAGACTGGGTTAGGGCGTGCTGTGGCAGTGAGAGAGACTGGGTTAGGGCGTGCTGTGGCAGTGAGAGAGACTGGGTTAGGGCGTGCTGTGGCAGTGAGAGAGACTGGGTTAGGGCGTGCTGTGGCAGTGAGAGAGACTGGGTTAGGGCGTGCTGTGGCAGTGAGACTAGGTTAGGGCGTGCTGTGGCAGTGAGACTAGGTTAGGGCGTGCTGTGGCAGTGAGTCTAGGTTAGGGCGTGCTATGGCAGTGAGACACAGGGAGGGGGTTCATGGACTCTTTAAGAACCAAAACTGACCTGTCCTGATGGAGGGGTAGGACATGCACTTCAACAGCCAATCCGCTCCACCCGTCTCTGATAGAAGTGACTCTGAGACTGACGATTGGGTCTAGAAGTCCTTTGGGATAATCTACCAGACATGATTGGTCTAGAAGTCTTTGGGATATTCTACCAGACATGATTGTTCTAGAAGTCCTTGGGATATTCTACCAGACATGATTGGTCTAGAAGTCCTTGGGATATTCTACCAGACATGATTGGTCTAGAAGTCTTTGGGATATTCTACCAGACATGATTGTTCTAGAAGTCCTTGGGATATTCTACCAGACATGATTGGTCTAGAAGTCCTTGGGATATTCTACCAGACATGATTGGTCTAGAAGTCTTTGGGATATTCTACCAGACATGATTGGTCTAGAAGTCCTTGGGATATTCTACCAGACATGATTGGTCTAGAAGTCCTTGGGATATTCTATCAGACATGACTAAAGACTATAGTGACAGATCTAAACTCTAAGTTGTGGTATGGAACTGTATCAGCACTCAGAAATCAGTTTTACACAGAAACATCTTACCTACCATGGAATCATTCACCAATCAGTATGTTTTGACAGAAGGCCGTGCCAGATGCAGTATAACTCTGATCTTAGATCCAACTAGACACACTGTATAGAGCGCCTTCAGAAAGTCTTCACAGCCCTGGACTTTTTACACATGTTGTGTTACAGCCTGAATTTAAAATGGATTCAATGTCACTGGCCTACACACAATAATACCCCATAATGTCAAGGTGAATTTATGTTTCTATACTTTTTTAGTCCGTAAGTATTCAACCCCTTTATTATGGCCAGCCTAAATAAGTTCAGGAATAAAAATGTGCTTACCAAGTTGCATGGACTCAGTCTGTGTGCAATAATACTGTTTAGCATGTTTCTTGAATGACTACCTTATCTCTGTACCCCACACATACAGATAATTGTAAGGTCCCTCAGTCGAGCAGTGAATTTCAAAACACAGATACAACCACAAAGACCAGAGAGGTTTTCCAATGCTTTGCAAAGAAGGGCACCTATTGGTAGATGGGTAAAATAAAAAGCAGACATTGATTATCTCTTTGAGCAGGGTGAAGTTTTTAATTACACTTTGGATAGCATATCAATATACCAAGTCACTACAAAGATGCAGGTGTCCTTCCTAACTCAGTTGCAGGAGAGGAAGGAAATTGCTCAGGGATTTCACCATAAGGCCAGTGACTTTAAAACAGTTAGAGTTTAATGGCTGTGATAGAAAACTGAGGATGGATCAACAACATTGTAGTTACTCCACAATACTAACTTGAATGACAGAGTGAAAAGAAGGACGCCTCTACAGAATACAAATATTCTAAAACGTGCATCCTTTTGTACGGCACTAGAGTAATACTACAAAAAATGTCAAAGAAATTCAGGACATAAAGTTATGTTTGGGGCACATCCAATACAACACATCACTGAGTACCACTCTCCATATTTTCAAGCATGGTGGTGACTGCATCATGTTATGGGTGTGCTTTTCATCATTAAGGACTGGGGAGGTTTTCAGGATAAAAAAGAACCGAATGGAGCTAAGCACCGACAAAATCCTAGAGGAAAACCTGGTTCAGTCTGCTTTCCAACAGACACTGGGAGATGAATTCACCTTTCAGCAGGACAAAAAGTTAAAATACAAGGCCAAATATACACTGAACAAAAATATAAACGCAACATGCTACAATTTCAAAGATTCTACTGAGTTACAGGTCATAAGGAAATCAGTCAATTAGACCCTAATCTATGGATTTCACATGACTTGAAATACAGATATGCATCTGTTGGCCACAGATACCTTAACAAAAAGGTATGTGCATGGATCAGAAAACCAGTCAGTATCTTTAAAAAAAAATGTTTTACCTTTATTTAACTAGGCAAGTCAGTTAAGAACAAATTCTTATTTTCAATGACGGCCTAGGAACAGTGGGTTAACTGCCTGTTCAGGGGCAGAACAACAGATTTGTACCTTGTCAGCTCGGCGATTTGGCGATTTTCCCAAACTGCTCAATTAGTGACATGTCTGGTGAGTATGCAGGCCATGGAAGAACTGGGACATTTTCAGCTTCCAGGAATTGTGTTCAGATCCTTGTGACATGGGCCTGTGCATTATCATACTGAAACATGAGGTGATGGCGGTGGATGAATGGCACGACAATGGGCCTCAGGATCTCATCACGGTATCTCTGTGCATTCAAATTGCCATCGACAAAATGCAGTTGTGTTCATTATCCATAGTTTATGCCTGCCCATACCATAACCCCGCCACCACCATGGGGTACTCTGTTCACAACGTTGACATCAGCAAACCTCTCGTACACTCAACGCCATACACACTGTCTGCCATCTGCCCGGGACAGTTGAAACTGGGATTAATCCGTGAAGAGCACACTTCTCCAGCGTGCCAGTGACAATTGAAGGTGAGCATTTTCCCACTGAAGATGGTTACGACGCCGAACACGCAGATGAGCTTCCCTGAGACAGTTTTTGACAGTTTGTACAGAAATTCTTCTTGTTGTGCAAACCCACAGTTTCATCAGCTGTCTAGCTGGCTGGTCTCAAACAATCCCGCAGGTGAAGAAGCTGGTTATGGAGGTCCTGGGCTACAGTGGTTACACGTGGTCTGAGGCTGGTTGGACGTACTGCCAAATTCTCTAAAACTGCGTCGAAGGCGGCTTATGGTAGAAATTAACATTAAATTATCAGGCAACAGCTCTGGCGGACGTTCTTGCCGTCAGCATGCCAATCGCACGCTCCCTCAAAACTTGAGACTTCTTGGCATTGTGCTGTGTGACAAAACTGCACATTTTTGTGGCCTTTTATTGTCCCCAGCACAAGGTGCACCTGTGTAATGGCCATGCTGTTTAATCAGCTTTTTGATAAAACACACCTGTGAGGTGGATGGACTATCTTGGCAAAGGATAAATGCTCACTAATGGATGTAAACAAATTAGTGCACAACATTTGAGTGAAATAAGCTTTTTGTGCGTATGAAACATTTCTGGGATCTTTTATTTCAGCTCATTAAACATGGGATCAACACTTATCTATTTTTGTTCAGTATACATTTGAGTTGCTTACCAAGATGACATTGAATGTTTCTGTGTGGCCTAGTTACAGTTTTTACTTAAAACTACTTGAAAATCTATGGCAAAATGGCAGTCTAGCAATGATCAACAACCAACTTGACAGAGCTTGAAGAATATAAAAGCTCTTAGAGACTTACCCAGAAAGACACAGGTGTAATCGTGTATTGACATGTATTGACTCAGGGGGTTGAATACTTATCTAATCACAATATATTAGTGTTTTATTTTTCTTTCTTTTTTACAGATGTTAGAATCTTTCTTCCACTGTGACGGAGTATTTTGTGTAGATCGTTGACAAAAAAATGACAATTAAATCTATTTTAATCCCACTTTGTAAAACAACCAAATCTGGAAAGAGTCGAGAGGTACTTTCTATTAGACATTGATACATATAACAGGTTTGAATGATCTTCACAACATGTCTGTTCTGCAGCATGGAGGAGCACAGGAACAGTCTTCTATGAGCTGATCTGGAGTCAGGTCTATACTTCCCAAAGTGACTGCTGTCTGCTGTTTCTGCTGGCTAATACTACAACATGTTGCTGATGTGTAACCACTTACAGTACTGTCTCCTTACTCTACAAACAAACCTTTTTCCCCCACCTTGTTTCACTTGGTTTAGCTTGACATTCAGACCAGATCTGGACCGGGCTACCTGAGACGGTACGACCAGATCTGGACCGGGCTACCTGAGACGGTACGACCAGATCTGGACCGAGCTACCTGAGACGGTAGGACCAGATCTTGACCGGGCTACCTGAGACGGTACGACCAGGTCTGGACCAGGCTACCTAAGATGGTACAAGCAAGACTTTTAACTACACACAGTGGTCAATACAAGCAGGACTCTGTAACATCACACAGTGGTCAATAACTGTCCCGGGCACATTTTTTAGACCATTCCATTGGTCCTAAAGTGTCCCGGAGCACTGGGCGAGTTAAAACTAATACACCCTCTCTCTGGTTCTGTTTTGGGGAACACCTGCCCCCCCATCCTACTATGCAGGGAGCCTTGATTCACACTAAAACTAAAACCGTGGTATAGTTGTTTTTTATAATGAAGAAAATCCAACTGAAACCTCATTACTATTTAATAAAGGTTCTTTGGTTTCTGTTTTTCAGTCTTGTTTTAATCTGTCTGCATTCTGTAATTCCTCAAACTGAACTTTTGTTGTAATGACTAGACAGTATGTTTCAACCTTGTAAGTTAGTACAGTATATAACCCTATTGTGCTCCCGTATCATACAGTCAAAGAGTCCAACTGCTTCTGTAGTCTAATCATGTATTTTTAACCCTGGAATTGTTTAGCCCAGCCTGTGATGTCATGTTTCAGTTGGAATCTACTTGTGCCTCCATGTCGCCACCTGCTGTACACAGTAGGAACAGCTTTCTGAATCTTGCCTGTGAAAGAATCTGTGGCCCTCCATTAGTGGTACAGTGACTCCCGGACGTCAGAGGAATTTTTCCTTCCCTGGGCTGGAAGATCAGCCGCCTCTGTCCATTTGATAAATAGTTCAATAAAAAACTTGAATAGCCACCAAGAAATATTCAAATAAAACTTGGTGTAGTGTGAACACCACAGTGTGGAGTCCAAAGGTGTTAAGGAGCGCTGCCATCCCTCCCTGAGATGCTCATTGCTGTCAGCGTCCTACAGCGTGGAGACGTCAGCATCCTACAGCGTAAAGACGTGAGCACAGCGTAGAGACAGTGACCATACATACATACCCCAACCAGAAGCCATGGATTACAGGCAACATCCACACTAAGCTAAAGGCTGGCGCTTTTAAGTAGCAGGACTCTAATCCTGAAGCTTATAAGAAATTCCAAAATCCCTGACGAACCATCAAACAGGCAAAGTGTAAATACAGGACTAAGATCGAACCGTACTACACCGGCTCTGACGCTTGTCGGATGTGGCAGGGCTTGGAAACCATTACAGACTACAAAGGGAAGCACAGCCAAGAGCTGCCCAGTGACACGAGCCTACCAGATGAGCTAAACTACTTCTACGCTCGCTTCGAGACAAATAAAATCATTCAAAAATATTCAAAAGCCAGGTTAACAAACAGATCATTTAGAATCTCACCGTACCTTCTCCACTATGCAATCTGGTTTCCGAGCTGGTCAAGGGTGCACCTCAGCCACGCTCAAGGTCCTAAACGCTATCATTATCACCAACAATAAAAGACAGTACAGTGCAGCCGTCTTCATCGACCTGCCAAGGCTTTCGATTCTGTCAATCACCGGATTCTTATTGGCAGACTCAATAGCCTTGGTCTCTCAAATAACTGCATCGCCTGGTTCACCAACTACTTCTCAGATAGAGTTCAGTGTGTCAAATCGGAGGGCCTGTTGTCCGGACCTCTGGCAGTCCCTATGGGGGTGCCACAGGGTTCAGTTCTTGGGCCGACTCTTTTCTCTGTATATATCAATGATGTCCCTCTTGCTGCTGGTGAGACGACACCATTCTGTATACATCTGGCCCTTCTTTGGACACTGTGCTAACAAACCTCCAAATGAGCTTCAATGCCATACAACACTATTTTCTAAGGCCTACAACTGCTTTTAAATGCAAGTAAAACTAAGTGCATGCTCTTCAACCGATTGAGGCTCGCACCCTCCCACCCGACTAGCATCACTACTCCGGACGGTTCTGACTTAGAATATGTGGACAACTACACATACCTAGGTGTCTGGTTAGACTGTAAACTCTCCTTCCAGACTCACATTAAGAATCTCCAATCCAAAATTAAATCTAGAATCGGCTTCCTATTTCGCAACAAAGCCTCCTTAACTCATGCTGCCGAACATACCCTCGTAAAACTGACTATCCTGCCGATCTTTGACTCCGGTGATGTCCTTTATAAAATAGCCTCCAACACTCTACTCAGCAAACTGGATGCAGTCTATCACAGTGCCATCTGTTTGGTCCCCAAAGCCCCATTCACCACCCACCACTGCGACCTGTATGCTCTCGTTGGCTGGCCCTCACTACATATTCGTCGCCAAACCCACTGGCTCCAGGTCATCTATAAGTCTATGCTAGGTAAAGCCCCACCTTATCTCAGCTCACTGGTCACCATAGCAACACCCACCCGTAGCACGCGCTCCAGCAGGTATATTTCACTGGTCCAAAGCCTATTCCTCCTTTTGCCGCCTTTCCTTCCAGTTCTTTGCTGCCAATGACTGGAGCGGATTTCAAAAATCACTGAAGCTGGAGTCTTACATCTCCCTCTCTAACTTTAAGCATCAGCTGTCAGAGCAGCTTGCCGATCACTGTACCTGTACACAGCGAATCTGTAAATAGCACACCCAACTACCCCCATATTGTTATTTATCCTCTTGCTCTTTTGCACCCCAGTATCTACTTGCACATCATCATCTGCACATCTATCATTCCAGTATTAATGCTAAATTGTTTTTATTTAGCCTCTATGGCCTGTTTATTGCCTTACCTCCCTACTCTTCTACATTTGCACACACTGTACATAGATTTTTATATTGTGTTATTGACTGTACATACTCCGAGCATGCGCTGACCGGCAAGTGTCTTCACTGACATTTTCAACCTCTCCCTGTCCGAGTCTGTAATACCAACATGTTTTAAGCAGACCACCATAGTCCCTGTGCCCAAGAACACCAAGGTAATCTGCTTAAATGACTACCGACCCGTAGCACTCACGTCTGTAGCCATGAAGTGCTTTTAAAGGCTGGTCAACACCATTATCACTTCAACACCATTATCCCAGAAACCCTCGAGCCACTCCAATTTGAATACCGCCAACAGATCCACAGATGATGCAATCTCTATTGCACTCCACACTGCCATTTCCCACCTGGACAAAAGGAACACCTATGTGAGAATGCTATTCATTGACTACAACTCAGCGATCAACACCATAGTGCCCTCAAAGCTCATCACTAAACTAAGGACCCTGGGACTAAACACCTCCCTCTGCAACTGGATCCTGGACTTCCTGACGGGCCTGCCCCCAGGTGGTAAGGGTAGGTAACAACACATCTGCCATGCTGATCCTCAACACAGGGGCCCCTCATGGGTGCGTACTCAGTCCCCTCCTGTACTCCCTGTTCACTCATGACTGCACGGCCAGGCATGACTCCAACACCATCATTAAGTTTGACGATGACACAACAGTGGTAGGCCTGATCACCGACAACAACGAGACAGCCTATAGGGAGGAGGTCCGAGACCTGGCCGTGTGGTGGTAGGACAACAACCTCTCCCTCAACGTGATCAAGACAAGGCAGAAGGAGGACCGAGCACGCCCCCATTCTCATCGACGGGGCTGTAGTGGAGCAGGTTGAGAGCTACAAATTCCTTGGTGTCCACATCACCAACAAACTAACATGACAGCACACCAAGACAGTTGTGAAGAGGGCACGACAAAATCTATTCCCCCTCAGTAGACTGAAAAGATTTGTCATGGGTCCTCAGATCCTCAAAAGGTTCTACAGCTGCAAAATCGAGTTCATCCTGACTGGTTGCATCACTGCCTGGTAGGGCAACTGCTCGGCCTCCGACCGCAAGGCACTTCAGAGGGTTGTGTGTACGGCCCAGTACATCACTGGGGCCAAGCTTCCTGCCATCCAGGACCTCTATATCAGGCAGTGTCAGAGGAAGGCCCTAACAATTGTCAAAGACTCCAGCCACCCCAGTCATAGACTGTTCTATCTGCAACCGCACGGCAAGCGGTACCGGAGCGCCAAGTCTAGGTTCAAGAGGCTTCTTAAAAGCTTCTACCCCCAAGCCATAAGACTCCTGAACAGCTAATCAAATGGCTACCGAAACTATTTGCACTGCCCCCCCCCCCCCCCCCCCACCCCCCTTTCACGTTGCTGGTACTCTGATATTATCTATCCATAGTCACTTTAATAACTCTACCTACATGAACATATTACCTCGACTAACCGGTGCCCCCGCACATTGACTCTTTTACCGGTACCACCTGTATATAGTCTCGCTATTGTTATTTTACTGATGCTCTTTAATTACTGGTTCCTGTTATTTCTTATTGTTATTCATATTTTTTAAACTGCATTGTTGGTTAGGGGCTTGTAAGTAAGCATTTCACTAAGGTCTACTTGTTGAATACCTGTTGTATTCGGCGCATACAATTTGATTTGAGACGTTAGTACAGTGTAGCGACGTCAGCAGCCTACAGTGTAGAAGTCTTTGATTTGAGTAGTTGGCACAGCGTGGAGACGTGGGCACAGCGTGGAGACGTGGGCACAGCGTGGAGACGTGGGTACAGCGTGGAGACGTGGGTACAGCGTGGAGACGTGGGCACAGCGTGGAGATGTGGGTACAGCGTGGAGATGTGGGTACAGCGTGGAGACGTGGGTACAGCGTGGAGACGTGGGCACAGCGTGGAGACGTGGGCACAGCGTGGAGACGTGGGCACAGCGTGGAGACGTGGGCACAGCGTGGAGACGTGGGCACAGCGTGGAGACGTGGGCACAGCGTGGAGACGTGGGCACAGCGTGGAGACGTGGGCACAGCGTGGAGACGTGGGCACAGCGTGGAGACGTGGGCACAGCGTGGAGACGTCGGTGTCGGTAGCCTACAGTGTAGAAGTCTTTACATGGAAACTGATGACTGTACATACTGCATTTATTGAGATGTATTTTTATTATACAACATTCAAGAGTAATCTACGCTTAATTGAAATGGTTGTTTTAAATTGATCCCTGGTATTGATCTCATTATATGAATAATATGTTATTAATCATATGAATCCAGAATGTATTGGACCACAGACAAGAAAATAAAATGATTTGACAAGTCTCCCCTGTCAATGGGAAGGCAGAGAAACACACTACTAGTAACACATCTGATTGGCACAAATAGTCCATAGCACAAACTGTCAGGAAAATATCAAACGTGTTCCCTTCAAACAGGATACACAGCTAATTGAAATATTAGCGTCAAAACGAGTTAGGTTAACGCTACATAAACAAGGTCAAAAACTTGTACGGACGCAATTTTTTGATTATTTCAAAGTTGTCTGTTTGAACTAGGGTTAGGGTAATTAAATATATATATATATTTTAAAGGCAAGTCCATTAAGAACAGAGAGACAGAGACAACACTACATAGAGAGACACCACAACACTACATAGAGACACCACAACACTACATAGAGAGAGACACCACAACACTACATAGAGACACCACAACACTACATAGAGACACCACAACACTACATAGAGAGACACCACAACACTACAGAGAGAGAGACACCACAACACTACAGAGAGACACCACAACATGGCAGCAACACAGATCTAATCTAAGGTAGTGTTAGTTTGTTTTGTGGTGTTGGTGTTGTCCTCCTCCTCTTCACTTGCCCAGAGCCTTGTCCAGGTTGGTCCTGATGGCGTCCAGAAAGTCGGATGTGTTGACGTAATGTTCATTCAGCTTGCAGCTGCAAAATCACATGACAGGTTGGATTAGATTAAACACTTTAATGAACTAGGCAGGTGTGTACGACAACACTAACGGCTCTATTCAATCCGATTGCGGGTTATAGGAATTGCGGCTTTTCAAGGCAATTTCCGATTGAGCCAACATATGCAATGTTTACCATGAATGGGTTTTTGGCAAACCTGGGAACATTGCCTTTAAAGCTGCATAAGGGGAAACAGTGCCACTGTTCACCCAAGCACATAGTTATTGTTTTTGTTTAGTAGCTGAAATGGAGGACAGGAGAGACCAGCATTGTGGTAATGATGATGAAACTAAGGAGAGGAGAGACCAGCATAACCCGAACAGAGGAGAGGAGAGACAACCCTAACGGAGGAGAGGAGAGACCTAACCCTGACAGAGGAGAGGAGCGACCTAACCCTAACAGAGGAGAGGAGCGACCTAACCCTGACGGAGGAGAGGAGAGACCTAACCCTAACGGAGGAGAGGAGAGACCTAACCCTGACAGAGGAGAGGAGAGACCTAACCCTAACGGAGGAGAGGAGCGACCTAACCCTAACGGAGGAGAGGAGAGACCTAACCCTAACGGAGGAGAGGAGCGACCTAACCCTAACGGAGGAGAGGAGCGACCTAACCCTAACGGAGGAGAGGAGAGACCTAACCCTGACGGAGGAGAGGAGAGACCTAACCCTAACGGAGAAGAGGAGCGACCTAACCCTAACGGAGGAGAGGAGCGACCTAACCCTAACGGAGGAGAGGAGAGACCTAACCCTAACGGAGGAGCGGAGCGACCTAACCCTAACGGAGGAGCGACCTAACCCTAACGGAGGAGAGACCTAACCCTTAACGGAGGAGAGACCTAACCCTAACGGTAACCTAACGGAGGAGCGACCTAACCCTAACGGAGGAGAGGAGCGACCTAACCCTAACGGAAGAGAGGAGCGACCTAACCCTAACGGAGGAGAGGAGAGACCTAACCCTAACGGAGGAGAGGAGCGACCTAACCCTAACGGAGGAGCGACCTAACATAACCCTAATTGAGGAGCAACCTAACCTAACCCTAACGGAGAAGTGACCTAACCCTTAACGGAGGAGTGACCTAACCCTTAACGGAGGAGAGACCTAAGCCTTAACGGAGGAGATACCTAACGGAGGAGAGGAGCGACCTAACCCTAACGGAGGAGAGACCTAACCCTAACGGAGGAGAGGAGCGACCTAACCCTAACGGAGGAGAGACCTAACCCTAACGGAGGAGAGGAGAGACCTAAACCCTAACGGAGGAGAGGAGAGACCTAAACCCTAACGGAGGAGAGGAGAGACCTAACCCTAACAGAGGAGAGGAGAGACCTAACCCTAACGGAGGAGCGGCCTAACCCTAAAGGAGGAGAGGTGAGACCTAACCCTAACTGAGGAGAGGAGAGACCTAACCCTAACGGAGGAGAGGAGCGACCTAACCCTAACGGAGTAGCGGAGCGACCTAACCCTAACGGAGGAGAGGAGAGACCTAACCCTAACGGAGTAGCGGAGCGACCTAACCCTAACGGAGGAGAGGAGAGACCTAACCCTAACGGAGGAGAGGAGAGACCTAACCCTAACGGAGGAGAGGAGAGACCTAACCCTAACGGAGGAGAGGTGAGACCTAACCCTAAAGGAGGAGAGGTGAGACCTAACCCTAACGGAGGAGAGGTGAGACCTAACCCTAACGGAGGAGAGGAGCGACCTAACCCTAACGGAGGAGAGGAGCGACCTAACCCTAACGGAGGAGAGGAGCGACCTAACCCTAACGGAGGAGAGGAGCGACCTAACCCTAACGGAGGAGAGGAGCGACCTAACCCTAACGGAGGAGAGGAGAGACCTAACCCTAACGGAGGAGAGGAGAGACCTAACCCTAACGGAGCTCCGAGACTAAACAGTATTGGTTGTTTGAAGTAACTTCTTTGCTGTTGTAATATCGCAAACAGAAAACAAGTTTTACCATTACGGATTCCAGCTTTAAAACTGGCTTATAACCCGCAATCTGATTGAATCATAGGTTTCAGTTGGCCGGGGTTATACTGTGGACATGAATGTACTGTACTGTCTAGTGTAGTCACTTGGCCAGTGTTATACTAAGGACATGACTGTACTGTATAGTGTGGTATATATGCATGTAGTTACTTGGCCAGGCCGTGGATGCAGCCGGCCAGGTCCTTGGTCATCACACCACTCTCCACGATCTCCACACACACCCTCTCCAGAGTCTGGGAGAACCTACAGGTCAACAGGGGTTAGGGTTAGTTACCTACAGGGGTCAATGAGACAACAGCATGTTAAGTATATTACAGGTTTTAGTAGTTATTGATAAAATCAAATGTTATTTGTCACATGCGCCAAATACAACAGGTGAAATGCTTACTTTACAAGCCCTTAACCAACAATGCAGTTTTAAGAAAAATAAGTGTTAAGTAAAAAATTGATTAAAAAAAGAACAAATTCTTAAAGAGCAGCAGTAAAATAACAGTAGCGAGGTTATATACTGGGAGTACCGGTACAGATGTGCAGTGGCACCGATTTAGTCGAGTAGCGTGAAAGAGGGGGTGGGGGAGACAATGCAAATAGTCTGGGTAGCCATTTGATTAGATGTTCTGGAGTGTTATGGCTTGGGGGTAGAAGCTGCTAAGAAGTATTTTGGACCTAGACTTGGTGCCTCGGGTCCTGCTTGCCGTGCAGTAGCAGAGAGAACAGTCCATGACTAGCGTGGCTGGAGTCTTTGGCAGTTGTTAGGGCCTTCCTCTGACACCGCCTGGTATAGAGGTCCTGAATGGCAGGAAGCTTGGCCCCAGTGATGTACACACTAACCACTGTAGTGCTTTGCGGCCGGAGGCCGAGCAGTTGCCATACCAGGAAGTGATGCAACCAGTCAGGATAATCTCGATGGTGCAGCTGTAGAACTTTTTGAGGATCTGGGGACCCATGCCAAATATTTTTAGTCTCCTGAGGGAGAATAGGTTTTTTGTCGTGCCCTCTTCACAACTGTCTTGGTGTGTTTGGACCATGATAGTTCGTTGGCGATGTGGACACCAAGGAACTTGAAGCTCTCAACCTGCTCCACTACAGCCCCGTCGATGAGAATGGGGGCGTGCTCGGTCCTCCTTTTTCTGTAGTCCACAATCATCTCCTTTGCCTTGATCACGTTGAGGGAGAGGTTGTTATCCTGGCACCACAAGGTCAGGTCTCTGACCTCCCAATAGGCTGTGTCATCATTGTCGGTGATCAGGCCTACCATTGCTGTGTCATCAGCAAATTTAATGACGGTGTTGGAGTCATGCCTAGCCGTGCGGTCATGAGTGAACAGGGAGTACAGGAGGGGACTAAGTATACACCCCTGAGGGGCCCCCGTGTTGAGGATCAGCGTGGCAGATGTGTTGTTACCTACCCTTACCACCTGGGGACAACCTGTCAGGAAGTCCAGGATCCAGTTGCAGAGGGATGTGTTGAGTCCCAGGGTCCTTAGCTTAGTGATGATGATGAGCTGTGAGGGCACTATGGTATTGAACGCTGAGTTGTAGTCAATTAATAGCATTCTCACGTAGGTGTTCCTTTTGTTCAGGTGGGAAAGGGCAGTGTGGAGATTAAATAGAGATTGCGTCATCTGTAGATCTGTTGGGGCGGTATGAAAATTGGAGTGGGTCTAGGGTTTCTGGGATAATGGTGTTGACGTGACCATGACCAGCCTTTCCATGCTACAGACGTGAGTGCTACGGGTCGGTAGTCATTTAGGCAGGTTACCTGAGTGTTCTTGGGCAAAGGGACTATGGTTGTCTGCTTGAAACATGTTGGTATTACAGACTCAGTCAGGGACAGGTGGAAAATGTCAGTGAAGGCACTTGCCAGTTGGTCAGTGCATGCTCGGAATACATGTCCTGGTAATGTGAATGTACACGCCCTGGCCTTGTGAATGATGAGAGCGTAGCTGATGTGATGTACAGTCATCCGGAACAGCTGATGCTTTCATGCATGCTTCAGTGTTGCTATTCTCGAATCAAGCATAGAAGTAATTTAGCTCGTCAGGTAGGCTCGTGTCACTGGGCAGCTCGTGGCTGTGCTTCCCTTTGTAGTCTGTAATCGTTTGCAAGCCCTGCCACATTCTATGAAAGTCGGGGCCAGTGTAGTACGATTCGATCTTAGTCCTGTATTGATGCTTTGCCTGTTAATGGTTCGTCGGAGGGCATAACGGGATTTCTTATAAGCGCCCGGGTTAGAGTCCCGCTCCTTCAAAGCGGCAGCTCTACTCTTTAGCTTAGTCCGGATGTTGCCTGTAATCCATGGCTTCTGGTTGGGGCATGTATGTACGGTCACAACATCATCAATGCACTTATTGATGAAGCCAGTGACTGATGTGGTGTACTCCTCAATGCCATTGGAAGAATCTCGGAACATATTCCTGTCTGTGCTAGCAAAACAGTCCTACATCATCTTACCACATCCTTATTGACCGAGTCACAAACCAGCATCGGTTTGTGGTGGTAAATAGACAGCTAAGAAAAATATAGATAAACTCTTTTGGTAACAGGTTTTAGTAGTTATTGAGATATTACAGGGTTTTAGTAGTTATTGAGATATTACAGGGTTTTAGTAGTTATTGAGATATTACAGGGTTTTAGTAGTTATTGAGATATTACAGGGTTTTAGTAGTTATTGAGATATTACAGGGTTTTAGTAGTTATTGAGATATTACAGGGTTTTAGTAGTTATTGAGATATTACAGGGTTTTAGTAGTTATTGAGATATTACAGGGTTTTAGTAGTTATTGAGATATTACAGGGTTTTAGTAGTTATTGAGATATTACAGGGTTTTAGTAGTTATTGAGATATTACAGGGTTTTAGTATTTATTGAGATATTACAGGGTTTTAGTAGTTATTGAGATATTACAGGGTTTTAGTAGTTATTGAGATATTACAGGGTTTTAGTAGTTATTGAGATATTACAGGGTTTTAGTAGTTATTGAGATATTACAGGGTTTAGTAGTTATTGAGATATTACAGGGTTTAGTAGTTATTGAGATATTACAGGGTTTAGTAGTTATTGAGATATTACAGGGTTTTAGTAGTTATTGAGATATTACAGGTTTTAGTAGTTATTGAGATATTACGGGTTTTAGTAGTTATTGAGATATTACAGGGTTTTAGTAGTTATTGAGATATTACAGGGTTTTAGTAGTTATTGAGATATTACAGGGTTTTAGTAGTTATTGAGATATTACAGGGTTTTAGTAGTTATTGAGATATTACAGGGTTTTAGTAGTTATTGAGATATTACAGGGTTTTAGTAGTTATTGAGATATTACAGGGTTTTAGTAGTTATTGAGATATTACAGGGTTTTAGTAGTTATTGAGATATTACAGGGTTTTAGTAGTTATTGAGATATTACAGGGTTTTAGTAGTTATTGAGATATTACAGGGTTTTAGTAGTTATTGAGATATTACAGGGTTTTAGTAGTTATTGAGATATTACAGGGTTTTAGTAGTTATTGAGATATTACAGGGTTTAGTAGTTATTGAGATATTACAGGGTTTTAGTAGTTATTGAGATATTACAGGGTTTTAGTAGTTATTGAGATATTACAGGGTTTTAGTAGTTATTGAGATATTACAGGGTTTTAGTAGTTATTGAGATATTACAGGGTTTTAGTAGTTATTGAGATATTACAGGGTTTTAGTAGTTATTGAGATATTACAGGGTTTTAGTAGTTATTGAGATATTACAGGGTTTAGTAGTTATTGAGATATTACAGGGTTTAGTAGTTATTGAGATATTACAGGGTTTTAGTAGTTATTGAGATATTACAGGGTTTTAGTAGTTATTGAGATATTACAGGGTTTTAGTAGTTATTGAGATATTACAGGGTTTTAGTAGTTATTGAGATATTACAGGGTTTTAGTAGTTATTGAGATATTACAGGGTTTTAGTAGTTATTGAGATATTACAGGGTTTAGTAGTTATTGAGATATTACAGGGTTTTAGTAGTTATTGAGAAATTACAGGTTTTTAGTAGTTATTGAGATATTACAGGGTTTAGTAGTTATTGAGATATTACAGGGTTTTAGTAGTTATTGAGAAATTACAGGGTTTTAGTAGTTATTGAGATATTACAGGGTTTTAGTAGTTATTGAGATATTACAGGGTTTTAGTAGTTATTGAGATATTACAGGGTTTTAGTAGTTATTGAGAAATTACAGGGTTTTAGTAGTTATTGAGATATTACAGGGTTTAGTAGTTATTGAGATATTACAGGGTTTTAGTAGTTATTGAGAAATTACAGGGTTTTAGTAGTTATTGAGATATTACAGGGTTTTAGTAGTTATTGAGATATTACAGGGTTTAGTAGTTATTGAGATATTACAGGGTTTTAGTAGTTATTGAGAAATTACAGGGTTTTAGTAGTTATTGAGATATTACAGGGTTTTAGTAGTTATTGAGATATTACAGGGTTTTAGTAGTTATTGAGATATTACAGGGTTTTAGTAGTTATTGAGATATTACAGGGTTTTAGTAGTTATTGAGATATTACAGGGTTTAGTAGTTATTGAGATATTACAGGGTTTTAGTAGTTATTGAGATATTACAGGGTTTTAGTAGTTATTGAGATATTACAGGGTTTTAGTAGTTATTGAGATATTACAGGGTTTTAGTAGTTATTGAGATATTACAGGGTTTTAGTAGTTATTGAGATATTACAGGTTTTAGTAGTTATTGAGATATTACGGGTTTTATAGTAGTTATTGAGATATTACGGGTTTTAGTAGTTATTGAGATATTACGGGTTTTAGTAGTTTTTGAGATATTACATGGTTTTAGTAGTTATTGAGATATTACAGGTAAGCGTTTCAGTAGTTATTACCTGATGAGGTCTGGGTTTCCATCCAGTTTCCCTCGGTGTTCCAGCCCTCTGGTCCAGGCAAAGATACTGGCGATGGGGTTGGTGCTGGTGGGTCGGCCCTACAGGACGAGAGAGGACAGTGCCCTGTTTTTATCTGCCGCTAACATGCATCCTTCGTCCTGTCATGACTGTCCTGTGAGGATCCGACTGGACCAGATCAGCTTGGCAATGGATGACAGAAATCAGACCCTCTCACCCACAGAGGGGGGGGGGGGGGGGGGGCTGCTGGGGGGTTGACACCTCACGCCCAATTGTAAATTAAAGGAGAGAACATCCCTCTCCAAATTCACACAGGAATGTTCAACACAGAGACTTTTCCAACTGAAACTTTGTTTGTGGAGAATGGTCAGAGACGAGCTATAGAAAACTAATGTGATATGGGTTGTTATTTTGTGATGTCATAAAAAATACTGTAACTTCAAAAGTATATACACTTCATTTACGAAATCTCCATCCTTTACATTGTGAACAATGATGAAAGTATTTATGTTAAGATATTAATGTGATTTTGGGAGCCATAAGAGATCATTTGTCTCCTATAAACTTTGCACAGTAAGTAGCCACGCCCGAGTGAGGTCAGCGAGTGTGTCAGTCTGACGGAACTGTCCCTTTTGACCAGAAAGTACATCAAATTATTGGTAATAAAATGAACATTTAGACCAGAGAGGCGTGTAGTTGCAGTACCAGTCAAAAGTTTGGACATCGACCCATTCAAGGGTTTTTCTTTATTTGTACAATTTTCTACATTGTAGAATAATAGTGAAGACATCAAAACTATGAAATAACACATGGAATCATGTAGTGAAAGAAATCAAAATATATTTTGTATTTCAGATTCTTCAAAGTAGTCAACCTGTGCCTTATGTGTTATTTCATAGTGTTGATGTCTTCACTATTATTCTACAATGTAGAAAATAGTACAAATAAAGAAAAACCCTTGAATGAGTAGGTGTGTCCAAACTTTTGACTGGTACTGTATATATTATTTTATCATCTAAAAATGTGGGTACAATCAGAATGAGGACAAGATCAGGACAAACAATTCATGTTAGAACCAGGTATTAACATGCCTAGTGAAATGGTTCTGGTAGCTCTACCATACAGGAGGATAGTTTTAACAGTGACATGGTGGTCTACCCTACAAGAGGAGAGGATATTTGTAACAGTTACTGTCTATGCAGCAGCAGCAGCATTAGCAATTAGACTGAATTTCCCACCAGCGTGGAAAGGTCCTAATGCTCAGTTGCTGGTTACCATGGCGTGAGTCAGGGATAGAATTAGGGTTAGAGGTTCCTTACCCTCTGGTGTTGGCGGTAGTGCCGTGTCACAGTGCCGTGGGCTGCCTCTGCCTCAATGGTCTTCCCATCAGGACACACCAACACTGACGTCATTAGACCCAGGGAGCCAAAACCTATGCAACAACAACAAGAGGGTGTCTATGAGGACTGGCCACCCTTCATAGCCTGGTTCCTCTCTAGGTTCTGGCCTTTCTAGGAAGTTTTTCCTTGCCACCTTCTACACCTGCATTGCTTGCTGTTTGGGGTTTTAGGCTGGGTTTGTGACATCAGCTGATGTAAGAAGGGCTTTATAAATACATTTGATTTGATATACTATTACAGGCACCCGACCAGGCCCAGATCCCGGTGATTCGCTGGAAAAGGAAATGGAGGTTTTGCGGAAAGAGATCAGGGTGCCTTGTGAGGATCAGGCGACGAGTGTCTAATCTGCCCTTGCCTTCCATCCTGCTAGCTAACGTTCAATCGCTGGGAAAATAAATCTAACAAACTGAAAACACGTACATCTTACCTACAGGACATTTATAACTGTAATATCTTAGGTTTCACCGAGTCGTGGCTGAACGACGATATTAAGAACATACAACTGGCAGGTTATACACTGTCGTCAGGACAGAACAGCAGCCTCTGGTAAGACATTTGTAATTTGTAAACAATAGCTGGTGCACAATATCTAAGGAAGTCTCAAGGTTTTGCTCGCCTGAGGTAGAGTATCTCATGCATGATAAACTGTAGACCGCACTATCTACCTCTAGAGTTTTCATCTGTAGCTTTCATTCGTAGCTGTTTACATACCACCACAGACCGAGGCTGGCACTAAAACCACACTAAATGAGCTGTATTCCACCAAAAGCAAACAGAAAAGCGCTCATCCAGAGGCGGCGCTCCTAGTGTCCGGGGCCTTTAATGCAGGGAAAATTAATTCCGTTTCCCTAATTTCTATCAGCATGTTAAATGTGCAACCAGAGGGAAAAAAATTCTAGACCACCTTTACTCCACACACAGAGCCACGTACAAAGCTCTCCCTCACCCTCCATTTGGCAAATATGACCATAACTCTATCCTCCTGATTCCTGCTTACAAGCAAAAATTAAAGCAGGTGCTTCACCAGTAACTTGGTGTATAAAAAAGTGGTCAGATGAAGCAGATGCTAAGCTACAGGACTGTTTTGCTAGTACAGACAGGAATATGTTACAGGATTCTTCCGGTGACATTGAGGAATACACCACATCAGTCACTGGCTTTATCAATAAGTGCATCGAGGACGTCGTCCCCACAGTGACTGTACGTACAGTACAGGACTGTACATACTCCGAGCATGCGCTGACCAACTGGCAAGTGTCTTCACTGACATTTTCAACCTCTCCCTGTCTGAGTCTGTAGTCCCTACATGTTTCAAGCAGACTACCATAGTCCCTGTGCCCAAGAACACCAAGGTAACCTGCCTAAATGACTACTGACCCGTAGCACTCACGTCTGTAGCCATGAAATTCTTTAAAAGGCTACCCTTTGGGCATCGGTGTAAAAATACTTTAAAGTAGTAGTTATGTAGTTTTGTTGTGGTATCTGTACATTACTTTACTATTTATATTTTGGGCAACTTTTACTTCACTACATTCGTAAAGAAAATAATGTAGACTCATGAGACCAAAGGACAGATTTCCACCGGTCTAATGTCCAAATCTGTCCAATGTCCATTGCTCATGTTTCTTGGCCCAAGCAAGTCTCTTATTGGTGTCCTTTAGTAGTGATTTCATTGCAGCAATTTGACCATGAAGGCCTGATTCAAGCAGTCTCCTCTGAACAGTTGATGTTGAGATGTGTCTGTTACTTGAACTCTGTGAAGCATTTATGAACATGTCCTCTGCAGCAGAGGTAACTTTGGGTCTTCCATTCCTGTGGCGGTCCTCATGAGAGCCAGTTTCATCATAGCGCTTGATGGTTTTGAGAATGCCAAGAGTTTGCAAAGCTGTCGTCAGGTCAAAGGTTGGCTACTTTAAAGAATTTTAAATATAAAATATATTTAGATTTGTTTAACACTTTTTTGGTTACTACATGATTTCATATGTGTTATTTTATAGTTTTTATGTCTTCACTATTATTTTACAAAGTAGAAAATCGTAAAAATCAAGAAAAACCCTTGAATGAGTAGGCGTCCAAACTTTTGACTGGTACTGTATATACAGTATATTATATATTAGTGTTGGTCTCACCTTGAGCCAATATGTCAGACTGAACGTCTCCATCGTAGTTCTTGCAGGCCCAGACGAAGGCTCCGGAGGACTTGAGGACTTGTGCCACCATGTCATCAATGAGGCGGTGCTCGTACCAGATCTTCAGCCTGTCAAACTCTGGCTTGTAGTTCCTGTAGAGAACACATGGGAGCTTTTAAAGCAGGCCTAGATTAACTGTTAACACTGGGGAAGAATCAGCAAGGAATGATACTGTCTACCTTGGCAAGCCACTTTGGCATGTCAATAACTTTATATGGTTTTTATGTGATCTTTTTTTATGGTGAATAGACTGTGGCCTCTATTCAATCCGTATCATGGAATTTCAGCATGGTAAAGAATGATAAGAAAATGGCGCCAGAGGGGATGGCTACCGTTTTACAGGCTCCTAACCAATTGTGCTATTTTGTGTGTTTTTTCGCATTGTTTGTAACTTATTTTGTACATAATGCTGATGCTACCGTCTCTTATGGCCGAAAAGAGCTTCTGGATTACTCACCTCAAACTGGATGAAGATTTTTTCTTTAATGAGTATGACGTGAAGGACATAATCCCTTTTATTCACACGAAGAAAGGAAGGAAATAACATGGGTGCAGATCAGGGTGCCTTGTGAGAATTCGTACTACTGGGTAACCCGCCTCTACCATCCGTTCTATTGGCCATCGTGCAATCACTGGAGCATAAACTGGATGAGCTCCGTTCGAGACTAATGGGACATTAACATTGTTATATCTTATGTTTCACTGAATCATGGCTGAACGACGACAACGATAATATAAAGTTGGCTGGGTTTTCCGTACATCTGCAGGACAGAACAGCTATGTCAGGTAAGACAAGGGGTGGGTGTGTGTCTATTTGTCAATAACAGCTGGTGCGCGATACAGGACTAAGATTGAATCCTACTCCACCAGCTCTGATGCTCGTCGGTTGTGGCAGGGCTTGCAAGCTATTACAGACTACAAAGAGAAACCCAGCCGCGAGCTGCCAAGTGACGCCTTCCAGATGGGCTAAATGCTTTTCATGCTCGCTTCGAGGCAAGCAACACTGAAGCATGCATGAGAGCATCAGCTGTTTCAGATGACTGTGTGATTAGCCGACGTGAGCAAAACCTTTAAAACAGGTCAACATTCACAAGGTAGCGGGGTCAGATGGATTACCAGGACGTGTACTCAGAGTATGTGTGGACTAACTGGCAAGTGTCTTCACTGACATTTCCAACCTCTCCCTGACCAAGTCTGTAGTACCTACATGTCACCATAGTCCCTGTGACCAAGAAAGCAAAGGTAACCTGCTTAAATGACTACTGCTGCTCTGTAGCATTCATGTCGGTAGCCATGAAGTACTTTGAAAGGCTGGTCATGGCTAACATCACCTCCATCATCCCGGAAACGCTAGACCCACTCCAATTCGCATATCGCCCCAACAGATGATGCAATCTCAATCGCACTCAACACTGCCCTTTACCACCTGGACACAAGGAACACCTATGTGAGAATGCTGTTCATTGACTAAAGCTCAACGATCAACACCATAGTGCCCACAAAGCTCACCAATAAGCTAAGGACCCTGGGACTAAACACCTCCCTCTGCAACTGGATCCTGGACTTCCTGATGGGCCACCCCCAGGTGGTAAGGGTAGGCAACAACACATCTGCCACGTCGATCCTCAACACAGTGGCCCCTCAGGGGTGCGTGCTTAGTCCCCTCCTTAGTCCCGTTCACAAACGACTGTGTGGCAAGCACGACTCCATCACCATCATTAAGTTTGACGATGACACCAAGGTGGTAGGCCTGATCACCGACAACAATGAGACAGTCGGTCAGAGGCCGTCAGAGACCTGGCTGTGTGGTGCCAAGACAAAAACCTCTCCCTCAACGTGATCAAGACAAAGGAGATGATCGTGGACTACAGGAAAAGGAGGACCCAGCACACCCCCATTCACATCGACGGGGCTGTAGTGGAACAGGTTGAGAGCTTCAAGTTCCTTGGCGTCCACATCACCAACAAACTATCATGGTCCAAACACTCAAAGACAGTCGTGAAGAGGGCACGACAATGCCTTTTCCCCCTCAGGGGCTTGAAAAGATTTGGCATGGGTCTCCAGATCTTCAAAAAGTTCAGCTGCACCATCGAGAGCATCCTGACCAGTTGCATCACTACCTGGTATGGCATCATTACCTGGTATGGCATCACTACCTGGTATGGCAACTGCTCGACATCCGACCATAAGGTGCTACGAGGGTAGTGCGTCCGGCCCAGTACATCACTGGGGCCAAGCTTCGTGCTATCCAGGACCTCCATATTAGGCCGTGTCAGGCGAAGGCCCAAAAATGTGTCAAAGACTACAGTAACCCAGTCATAGACTGTTTTCTCTGCTACCACACTGTCATGGTCCACCTGTCACCAGAGGGCGTTAGAGACCATCCTAGAGACATTGACGACACTCAGGTGTGTCCAATTTACCCATTATGATTTCCCTGTTAAACGAAGTGATTTCTATTGTCCTTTGCAAAAGCTTGAATTATTTACCATGTGCGTTCGTTTCCTGGGTGAGTTTTTGAGACTTAGTGTTTGTTGTTTTTTCAAGTATACTGTGATCGTGTGGCCATCGTTTCTCAGTAAAGTATTATGTTTATCCTGAACCACTGATTCCTCGTCTGGACTCTTCTCTGCACCTGTCTCCAACCTTATCACATTACAGCAAGCTTCTGCCAAAACATTGACCCAGCAGAGATCACCCAGATCAAGAATGTTGTTACCCACCTGGACTCCATCACCTTCCTGATTACCTATCTGTCACTCCCTTTGGTTCTTTCCCCAGGCGTTATTGTTTCTGTTCCTTTGTTTTACAGTGCCTTGCGAAAGTATTCGGCCCCCTTGAACTTTGCGACCTTTTGCCACATTTCAGGCTTCAAACATAAAGATATAAAACTGTATTTTTTTGTGAAGAATCAACAACAAGTGGGACCCAATCATGAAGTGGAACGACATTTATTGGATATTTGAAACTTTTTTAACAAATCAAAAACTGAAAAATTGGGCGTGCAAAATTATTCAGCCCCCTTAAGTTAATACTTTGTAGCGCCACCTTTGCTGTGATTACAGCTGTAAGTCGCTTGGGGTATGTCTCTATCAGTTTTGCACATCGAGAGACTGAACTTTTTCCCATTCCTCCTTGCAAAACAGCTCGAGCTCAGTGAGGTTGGATGGAGAGCATTTGTGAACAGCAGTTGTCAGTTCTTTCCACAGATTCTCGATTGGATTCAGGTCTGGACTTTGACTTGGCCATTCTAACACCTGGATATATTTATTTTTGAACCATTCCATTGTAGATTTTGCTTTATGTTTTGGATCATTGTCTTGTTGGAAGACAAATCTCCGTCCCAGTCTCAGGTCTTTTGCAGACTACATCAGGTTTTCTTCCAGAATGGTCCTGTATTTGGCTCCATCCATCTTCCCATCAATTTTAACCATCTTCCCTGTCCCTGCTGAAGAAAAGCAGGCCCAAACCATGATGCTGCCACCACCATGTTTGACAGTGGGGATGGTGTGTTCAGTTGTGTTGCTTTTACGCCAAACATGACGTTTTGCATTGTTGCCAAAAAGTTAAACTTTGGTTTCATCTGACCAGAGCACCTTCTTCCACATGTTTGGTGTGTCTCCCAGGTGGCTTGTGGCAAACTTTAAACAACACTTTTTATGGATATCTTTAAGAAATGGCTTTCTTCTTGCCACTCTTCCATAAAGGCCAGATTTGTGCAATATACGACTGATTGTTGTCCTATGGACAGAGTCTCCCACCTCAGCTGTAGATCTCTGCAGTTCATCCAGAGTGATCATGGGCCTCTTGGCTGCATCTCTGATCAGTCTTCTCCTTGTATGAGCTGAAAGTTTAGAGGGACGGCCAGGTCTTGGAAGGAGTATCAGACCACTGCAAATCTACCATTTCAATATTATCGCTTGCACAGTGCTCCTTGGGATGTTTAAAGCTTGGGAAATCTTTTTGTATCCAAATCCGGCTTTAAACTTCTTCACAACAGTATCTCGGACCTGCCTGGTGTGTTCCTTGTTCTTCATGATGCTCTCTGCGCTTTTAACGGACCTCTGAGACTATCACAGTGCAAGTGCATTTATACTGAGACTTGATTACACACAGGTGGATTGTATTTATTATCATTAGTCATTTAGGTCAACATTGGATCATTCAGAGATCCTCACTGAACTTCTGGAGAGAGTTTGCTGCACTGAAAGTAAAGGGGCTGAATAATTTTGCACGCCCAATTTTTCAGTTTTTGATTCGTTAAAAAAGTTTGAAATATCCAATAAATGTCGTTCCACTTCATGATTGTGTCCCACTTGTTGTTGATTCTTCACAAAAAAAATACAGTTTTATATCTTTATGTTTGAAGCCTGAAATGTGGCAAAAGGTCGCAAAGTTCAAGGGGGCCGAATACTTTCGCAAGGCACTGTATGTCTGTACGCTACTCGTGTTTCTTGTTTTGTTCCATGTTCTATTAAATTCACTCTCTGTACTTGCTTCCTGATTATTAGCATACACGTTACACAGCCACCATCCTGCAGCTCCATATTTGTAGCCTAGTGGTTAGAGCGGTAACCGGAAGGTTGCAAGTTCAAATCCCCAAGCTGACAATGAGGGCTAATATTTATTTTTTATTTGACCTTTATTTTACCTAGGCAAGTCAGTTAAGAACAAATTCTTATTTTCAATGACGGCCTAGGAACAGTGGGTTGACTGTTCCTGTTAAGAGGCAGAACGACAGTTTTGTACCTTGTACCTTAAAAAATAAATATTAGCCTTCATTGCCAAGCTGCGACGAGTCTTCAACCACCCATTCAGCGGACAAGAAGCAGCCAGCTTACTGTTCAACATCTGCAAAAGGGCCAGACTAGTGGCTGAATTCGCCATTGAGTTCCACACCCTCGCTGCCGAGAGTGGGTGGAATACGGAGGCCCTGGTCATCGCTTTCCACCAGGGTTTGTCTAACTCCATCAAGGATGAACTGGCCTCTCGGGAACTGGAAGAGGACCTTGAGTCCCTGATAATTCTGGCAATCAGAATCGACAACTGCCTCAGGGAACACGTGAAACAGCGCCTTTTTGACACCACCCCATTATCCTGGTTTCCTGAGTACCCCAAGCTCCCCGAACCCATTATTGAGGAGCCAATGCAGCTGGGACGCACATGTCTGAGCCCACAGGTGCATGTGCCTCTACTGCGGAGGTCTCGATTTCGATTTCAGCCTATCGCCCGGGATCCAAGAATCAGAAAGCAGACGCCCTGTCCCGCCAACAAGATGTCCCTAACGAGGAGAGGGACTCCGAGCCCATCATCCCCAGCTCCCACATTGTGGCCGCTGTGATATGGAGTATTGAGACCACGATCCGACAAGCCCAGACCCGAGAACCTGACCCTGGTGGGGAACCCACTAACAGACTCTACGTTCTGCAATCAGCCCGTTCTCGAGTACTACAATGGGGACACTCCTCTAAATTACCTGGGCATCCAGGGGTTAATCGGACTCTGGAGTTCCTGAGGCAGAAATTCTGGTGGCTCAACATGATTGAGGTGAGATCCTTTGTTGTGCCCTGTTCCACCTGTGCCCAAAGCAAGTCCTTACGCCAGCAACCGGCTGGGTTGCTACAACCTCTGCCCATTCCCAGCGAGCCCTGGTCCCACCTGTCTGTAGACTTTATCAGAGGGTTACCTCCATCCCAAGGGCTTACCACTACCCTGGTGGTCGTTGATCGGTTCTCCAAGGCAGCCCATTTCATTGCCTTAGACAAGTTGCCTTCAGCGAAGAAGACCGCTGATCTCATGATTACCCATCTCTTTCAACTACACCTGTCGGATTCGACGCATGTGACAACTACAATTTCTTTGATGATTTTGATTGAAATTTAAAGGCAATGTTCCCGCGTTAGCAGAGACTGCATTCACGGTAAACACTGCAGATGTCGTCTCAATAGGAAATGACCTTCACATTTCCAGTGCTCTATCAGGCGATACAGATTGAATAGTTGTTCTTCTAGTTAGGTATAATATGGTGAATAGACTTTATATATGGTTATAAATATGGTGAATAGATGATATCTAGTTAATTATAGATATGGTGAATAGACTATATCTAGTTATAAATAGATATGGTGAATAGACTATATCTAGTTAATTATAAATATGGTGAATAGACTATATCTAGTTAATTATAGATATGGTGAATAGACTATATCTAGTTAATTATAAATATGGTGAATAGACTATATCTAGTTATAGATATGGTGAATAGACTATATATAGTTATAAATATGGTGAAGAGACTAGATCTAGTTATAAATATGGTGAATAGACTATATATATGTTTAGAAATATGGTGAATAGACTATATCTAGTTAATTATAAATATGGTGAATAGACTATATCTAGTTATAAATATGGTGAATAGACTATATCTAGTATAAATATGGTGAATAGACTAGATCTAGTTATAAATATGGTGAATAGACTATATCTAGTTATAAATATGGTGAATAGACTATATCTAGTATAACTATGGTGAATAGACTAGATCTAGTTATAAATATGGTGAATAGACTATATCTAGTTATAAATATGGTGAATAGACTATATATATGTTTATAAATATGGTGAATAGACTATATATATATGTTTATAAATATGGTGAATAGACTATATATGTTTATAAATATGGTGAATAGACTATATATATGTTTATATATATGGTGAATAGACTATATCTAGTATAAATATGGTGAATAGACTATATCTAGTTATAAATATGGTGAATAGACTATATATATGTTTATAAATATGGTGAATAGACTATATATATGTTTATAAATATGGTGAATAGACTATATATAGTTATAAATATGGTGAATAGACTATATATATGTTTATAAATATAGTGAAAAGACTATATATATGTTTATAAATATGGTGAATAGACTATATATATGTTTATAAATATGGTGAATAGACTATATATATGTTTATACATATGGTGAATAGACTATATCTAGTATAAATATGGAGAATAGACTATATCTAGTTATAAATATGGTGAATAGACTATATATATGTTTATAAATATGGTGAATAGACTATATATATGTTTATAAATATGGTGAATAGACTATATATAGTTATAAATATGGTGAATAGACTATATCTAATTAATTATAAATATGGTGAATAGACTATATCTAGTTATAAATATGGTGAATAGACTATATATATATGTTTATAAATATGGTGAATAGACTATATATGTTTATAAATATGGTGAATAGACTATATATAGTTATAAATATGGTGAATAGACTATATCTAGTATAAATATGGTGAATAGACTATATCTAGTATAAATATGGTGAATAGACTATATCTAGTTAATTATAAATATGGTGAATAGACTATATCTAGTTATAAATATGGTGAATAGACTATATCTAGTATAAATATGGTGAATAGACTATATCTAGTTAATTATAAATATGGTGAATAGACTAGATCTAGTTATAAATATGGTGAATAGACTAGATCTAGTTATAAATATGGTGAATAGACTATATCTAGTATAAATATGGTGAATAGACTAGATCTAGTTATAAATATGGTGAATAGACTAGATCTAGTTATAAATATGGTGAATAGACTATATCTAGTATAAATATGGTGAATAGACTATATCTAGTATAAATATGGTGAATAGACTATATATAGTTATAAATATGGTGAATAGACTATCTAGTATAAATATGGTGAATAGACTATATCTAGTTATAAATATGGTGAATAAACTATATATATATATATGTTTATAAATATGGTGAATAGACTATATATATATATATATATATGTTTATAAATATGGTGAATAGACTATATCTAGTTATAAATATGGTGAATAGACTATATATATATATATATATGTTTATAAAAATGGTGAATAGACTATATCTAGTATAACTATGGTGAATAGACTAGATCTAGTTATAAATATGGTGAATAGACTATATCTAGTTATAAATATGGTGAATAGACTATATCTAGTTATAAATATGGTGAATAGACTATATATATATATATATATATATATATATATATTTATATATTTATATGTTTATAAATATGGTGAATAGACTATCTAGTATAAATATGTTGAATAGACTATATCTAGTATAAATATGGTGAATAGACTATATATAGTTATAAATATGGTGAATAGACTATATATATATATATATATATATATATATATATATATATATATATGTTTATAAATATGGTGAATAGACTATATATAGTTATAAATATGGTGAATAGACTATATATATATATATATATATGTTTATAAAAATGGTGAATAGACTATATCTAGTATAACTATGGTGAATAGACTAGATCTAGTTATAAATATGGTGAATAGACTATATCTAGTTATAAATATGGTGAATAGACTATATATATGTTTATAAATATGGTGAATAGACTATATATATATGTTTATAAATATGGTGAATAGACTATATCTAGTTATAAATATGGTGAATAGACTATATATATGTTTATAAATATGGTGAATAGACTATATATATGTTTATATATATGGTGAATAGACTATATCTAGTATAAATATGGTGAATAGACTATATCTAGTTATAAATATGGTGAATAGACTATATATATGTTTATAAATATGGTGAATAGACTATATATATGTTTATAAATATGGTGAATAGACTATATATAGTTATAAATATGGTTAATAGACTATATATATGTTTATAAATATGGTGAAAAGACTATATATATGTTTATAAATATGGTGAAAAGACTATATATATGTTTATAAATATGGTGAAAAGACTATATATATGTTTATAAATATGGTGAATTGACTATATATATGTTTATAAATATGGTGAATAGACTATATATATGTTTATACATATGGTGAATAGACTATATCTAGTATAAATATGGTGAATAGACTATATCTAGTTATAAATATGGTGAATAGACTATATATATGTTTATAAATATGGTGAATAGACTATATATATGTTTATAAATATGGTGAATAGACTATATATAGTTATAAATATGGTGAATAGACTATATCTAATTAATTATAAATATGGTGAATAGACTATATCTAGTAATAAATATGGTGAATAGACTATATATATATGTTTATAAATATGGTGAATAGACTATATATGTTTATAAATATGGTGAATAGACTATATATAGTTATAAATATGGTGAATAGACTATATCTAGTATAAATATGGTGAATAGACTATATCTAGTATAAATATGGTGAATAGACTATATCTAGTTAATTATAAATATGGTGAATAGACTAGATCTAGTTATAAATATGGTGAATAGACTATATCTAGTATAAATATGGTGAATAGACTATATCTAGTTAATTATAAATATGGTGAATAGACTAGATCTAGTTATAAATATGGTGAATAGACTAGATCTAGTTATAAATATGGTGAATAGACTATATCTAGTATAAATATGGTGAATAGACTAGATCTAGTTATAAATATGGTGAATAGACTAGATCTAGTTATAAATATGGTGAATAGACTATATCTAGTATAAATATGGTGAATAGACTATATCTAGTATAAATATGGTGAATAGACTATATCTAGTTATAAATATGGTGAATAGACTATATCTAGTATAAATATGGTGAATAGACTATATCTAGTTATAAATATGGTGAATAGACTATATATATATATATATATGTTAATAAATATGGTGAATAGACTATATATATATATATATATATGTTTATAAATATGGTGAATAGACTATATCTAGTTATAGATATGGTGAATAGACTATATCTAGTTATAAATATGGTGAATAGACTATATCTAGTATAAATATGGTGAATAGACAATATCTAGTTATAAATATGGTGAATAGACTATATATATATATATATATATATATATGTTTATAAATATGGTGAATAGACTATCTAGTATAAATATGTTGAATAGACTATATCTAGTATAAATATGGTGAATAGACTATATATAGTTATAAATATGGTGAATAGACTATATATATATATATATATATATATATGTTTATAAATATGGTGAATAGACTATATATAGTTATAAATATGGTGAATAGACTATATATATATATATATATATGTTTATAAAAATGGTGAATAGACTATATCTAGTATAACTATGGTGAATAGACTAGATCTAGTTATAAATATGGTGAATAGACTATATCTAGTTATAAATATGGTGAATAGACTAAATATATGTTTATAAATATGGTGAATAGACTATATATATATGTTTATAAATATGGTGAATAGACTATATCTAGTTATAAATATGGTGAATAGACTATATATATGTTTATAAATATGGTGAATAGACTATATATATGTTTATATATATGGTGAATAGACTATATCTAGTATAAATATGGTGAATAGACTATATCTAGTTATAAATATGGTGAATAGACTATATATATGTTTATAAATATGGTGAATAGACTATATATATGTTTATAAATATGGTGAATAGACTATATATAGTTATAAATATGGTGAATAGACTATATATATGTTTATAAATATGGTGAAAAGACTATATATATGTTTATAAATATGGTGAAAAGACTATATATATGTTTATAAATATGGTGAATAGACTATATATATGTTTATAAATATGGTGAATAGACTATATATATGTTTATACATATGGTGAATAGACTATATCTAGTATAAATATGGTGAATAGACTATATCTAGTTATAAATATGGTGAATAGACTATATATATGTTTATAAATATGGTGAATAGACTATATATATGTTTATAAATATGGTGAATAGACTATATATAGTTATAAATATGTTGAATAGACTATATCTAATTAATTATAAATATGGTGAATAGACTATATCTAGTTATAAATATGGTGAATAGACTATATATATATATATGTTTATAAATATGGTGAATAGACTATATATGTTTATAAATATGGTGAATAGACTATATATAGTTATAAATATGGTGAATAGACTATATCTAGTATAAATATGGTGAATAGACTATATCTAGTATAAATATGGTGAATAGACTATATCTAGTTAATTATAAATATGGTGAATAGACTAGATCTAGTTATAAATATGGTGAATAGACTATATCTAGTATAAATATGGTGAATAGACTATATCTAGTTAATTATAAATATGGTGAATAGACTAGATCTAGTTATAAATATGGTGAATAGACTAGATCTAGTTATAAATATGGTGAATAGACTATATCTAGTTATAAATATGGTGAATAGACTATATCTAGTATAAATATGGTGAAAAGACTAGATCTAGTTATAAATATGGTGAATAGACTAGATCTAGTTATAAAGATGGTGAATAGACTATATCTAGTATAAATATGGTGAATAGACTATATCTAGTATAAATATGGTGAATAGACTATATCTAGTTATAAATATGGTGAATAGACTATATCTAGTATAAATATGGTGAATAGACTATATCTAGTTATAAATATGGTGAATAGACTATATATATATATATGTTTATAAATATGGTGAATAGACTATATATATATATATATATATATATATATATATGTTTATAAATATGGTGAATAGACTATATCTAGTTATAGATATGGTGAATAGACTATATATAGTTATAAATATGGTGAATAGACTATATCTAGTATAAATATGGTGAATAGACAATATCTAGTTATAAATATGGTGAATAGACTATATATATATATATATATATATATATATATATATATATATATATATATATATATATTTATATGTTTATAAATATGGTGAATAGACTATCTAGTATAAATATGTTGAATAGACTATATCTAGTATAAATATGGTGAATAGACTACATATAGTTATAAATATGGTGAATAGACTATATATATATATATATATATATATATATGTTTATAAATATGGTGAATAGACTATATATAGTTATAAATATGGTGAATAGACTATATATATATATATATATGTTTATAAAAATGGTGAATAGACTATATCTAGTATAACTATGGTGAATAGACTAGATCTAGTTATAAATATGGTGAATAGACTATATCTAGTTATAAATATGGTGAATAGACTATGTATATGTTTATAAATATGGTGAATAGACTATATATATATGTTTATAAATATGGTGAATAGACTATATCTAGTTATAAATATGGTGAATAGACTATATATATGTTTATAAATATGGTGAATAGACTATATATATGTTTATATATATGGTGAATAGACTATATCTAGTATAAATATGGTGAATAGACTATATCTAGTTATAAATATGGTGAATAGACTATATATATGTTTATAAATATGGTGAATAGACTATATATATGTTTATAAATATGGTGAATAGACTATATATAGTTATAAATATGGTGAATAGACTATATATATGTTTATAAATATGGTGAAAAGACTATATATATGTTTATAAATATGGTGAAAAGACTATATATATGTTTATAAATATGGTGAATAGACTATATATATGTTTATAAATATGGTGAATAGACTATATATATGTTTATACATATGGTGAATAGACTATATCTAGTATAAATATGGTGAATAGACTATATCTAGTTATAAATATGGTGAATAGACTATATATATGTTTATAAATATGGTGAATAGACCATATATATGTTTATAAATATGGTGAATAGACTATATATAGTTATAAATATGGTGAATAGTCTATATCTAATTAATTATAAATATGGTGAATAGACTATATCCAGTTATAAATATGGTGAATAGACTATATATATATGTTTATAAATATGGTGAATAGACTATATATGTTTATAAATATGGTGAATAGACTATATATAGTTATAAATATGGTGAATAGACTATATCTAGTATAAATATGGTGAATAGACTATATCTAGTATAAATATGGTGAATAGACTATATCTAGTTAATTATAAATATGGTAAATAGACTAGATCTAGTTATAAATATGGTGAATAGACTATATCTAGTATAAATATGGTGAATAGACTATATCTAGTTAATTATAAATATGGTGAATAGACTAGATCTAGTTATAAATATGGTGAATAGACTAGATCTAGTTATAAATATGGTGAATAGACTATATCTAGTATAAATATGGTGAATAGACTAGATCTAGTTATAAATATGGTGAATAGACTAGATCTAGTTATAAATATGGTGAATAGACTATATCTAGTATAAATATGGTGAATAGACTATATCTAGTATAAATATGGTGAATAGACTATATCTAGTTATAAATATGGTGAATAGACTATATCTAGTATAAATATGGTGAATAGACTATATCTAGTTATAAATATGGTGAATAGACTATATATATATATATGTTTATAAATATGGTGAATAGACTATATATATATATATGTTTATATATATGGTGAATAGACTATATCTAGTATAAATATGGTGAATAGACTATATCTAGTTATAAATATGGTGAATAGACTATATATATGTTTATAAATATGGTGAATAGACTATATATATGTTTATAAATATGGTGAATAGACTATATATAGTTATAAATATGGTGAATAGACTATATATATGTTTATAAATATGGTGAAAAGACTATATATATGTTTATAAATATGGTGAAAAGACTATATATATGTTTATAAATATGGTGAATAGACTATATATATGTTTATAAATATGGTGAATAGACTATATATATGTTTATACATATGGTGAATAGACTATATCTAGTATAAATATGGTGAATAGACTATATCTAGTTATAAATATGGTGAATAGACTATATATATGTTTATAAATATGGTGAATAGACTATATATAGTTATAAATATGGTGAATAGACTATATCTAATTAATTATAAATATGGTGAATAGACTATATCTAGTTATAAATATGGTGAATAGACTATATATATATGTTTATAAATATGGTGAATAGACTATATATGTTTATAAATATGGTGAATAGACTATATATAGTTATAAATATGGTGAATAGACTATATCTAGTATAAATATGGTGAATAGACTATATCTAGTATAAATATGGTGAATAGACTATATCTAGTATAAATATGGTGAATAGACTAGATCTAGTTATAAATATGGTGAATAGACTAGATCTAGTTATAAATATGGTGAATAGACTATATCTAGTATAAATATGGTGAATAGACTATATCTAGTATAAATATGGTGAATAGACTATATCTAGTATAAATATGGTGAATAGACTATATCTAGTTATAAATATGGTGAATAGACTATATATATATATATGTTTATAAATATGGTGAATAGACTATATATATATATATGTTTATAAATATGGTGAATAGACTATATATATATATATATATATATATATATATATGTTTATAAATATGGTGAATAGACTATATCTAGTTATAGATATGGTGAATAGACTATATATAGTTATAAATATGGTGAATAGACTATATCTAGTATAAATATGGTGAATAGACTATATCTAGTTATAAATATGGTGAATAGACTATATATATATATATTTATATGTTTATAAATATGGTGAATAGACTATCTAGTATAAATATGTTGAATAGACTATATCTAGTATAAATATGGTGAATAGACTATATATAGTTATAAATATGGTGAATAGACTATATATATATATATATATATATATATATATATATATATATATATATATATATGTTTATAAATATGGTGAATAGACTATATATAGTTATAAATATGGTGAATAGACTATATATATATATATGTTTATAAAAATGGTGAATAGACTATATCTAGTATAACTATGGTGAATAGACTAGATCTAGTTATAAATATGGTGAATAGACTATATATATGTTTATAAATATGGTGAATAGACTATATATATATGTTTATAAATATGGTGAATAGACTATATATAGTTATAAATATGGTGAATAGACTATATATATGTTTATAAATATGGTGAATAGACTATATATATGTTTATATATATGGTGAATAGACTATATCTAGTATAAATATGGTGAATAGACTATATCTAGTTATAAATATGGTGAATAGACTATATATATGTTTATAAATATGGTGAATAGACTATATATATGTTTATAAATATGGTGAATAGACTATATATAGTTATAAATATGTTGAATAGACTATATATATGTTTATAAATATGGTGAAAAGACTATATATATGTTTATAAATATGGTGAAAAGACTATATATATGTTTATAAATATGGTGAATAGACTATATATATGTTTATAAATATGGTGAATAGACTATATATATGTTTATAAATATGGTGAAAAGACTATATATATGTTTATAAATATGGTGAATAGACTATATATATGTTTATAAATATGGTGAATAGACTATATATATGTTTATACATATGGTGAATAGACTATATATAGTTATAAATATGGTGAATAGACTATATATATATATATATATATGTTTATAAAAATGGTGAATAGACTATATATATGTTTATAAATATGGTGAATAGTCTATATCTAATTAATTATAAATATGGTGAATAGACTATATCCAGTTATAAATATGGTGAATAGACTATATATATATGTTTATAAATATGGTGAATAGACTATATATGTTTATAAATATGGTGAATAGACTATATATAGTTATAAATATGGTGAATAGACTATATCTAGTATAAATATGGTGAATAGACTATATCTAGTATAAATATGGTGAATAGACTATATCTAGTTAATTATAAATATGGTAAATAGACTAGATCTAGTTATAAATATGGTGAATAGACTATATCTAGTATAAATATGGTGAATAGACTATATCTAGTTAATTATAAATATGGTGAATAGACTAGATCTAGTTATAAATATGGTGAATAGACTAGATCTAGTTATAAATATGGTGAATAGACTATATCTAGTATAAATATGGTGAATAGACTAGATCTAGTTATAAATATGGTGAATAGACTAGATCTAGTTATAAATATGGTGAATAGACTATATCTAGTATAAATATGGTGAATAGACTATATCTAGTATAAATATGGTGAATAGACTATATCTAGTTATAAATATGGTGAATAGACTATATCTAGTATAAATATGGTGAATAGACTATATCTAGTTATAAATATGGTGAATAGACTATATATATATATATGTTTATAAATATGGTGAATAGACTATATATATATATATGTTTATATATATGGTGAATAGACTATATCTAGTATAAATATGGTGAATAGACTATATCTAGTTATAAATATGGTGAATAGACTATATATATGTTTATAAATATGGTGAATAGACTATATATATGTTTATAAATATGGTGAATAGACTATATATAGTTATAAATATGGTGAATAGACTATATATATGTTTATAAATATGGTGAAAAGACTATATATATGTTTATAAATATGGTGAAAAGACTATATATATGTTTATAAATATGGTGAATAGACTATATATATGTTTATAAATATGGTGAATAGACTATATATATGTTTATACATATGGTGAATAGACTATATCTAGTATAAATATGGTGAATAGACTATATCTAGTTATAAATATGGTGAATAGACTATATATATGTTTATAAATATGGTGAATAGACTATATATAGTTATAAATATGGTGAATAGACTATATCTAATTAATTATAAATATGGTGAATAGACTATATCTAGTTATAAATATGGTGAATAGACTATATATATATGTTTATAAATATGGTGAATAGACTATATCTAGTTATAGATATGGTGAATAGACTATATCTAGTTATAAATATGGTGAATAGACTATATCTAGTATAAATATGGTGAATAGACAATATCTAGTTATAAATATGGTGAATAGACTATATATATATATATATATATATATATATATATATATATATATATATATATATATATGTTTATAAATATGGTGAATAGACTATCTAGTATAAATATGTTGAATAGACTATATCTAGTATAAATATGGTGAATAGACTATATATAGTTATAAATATGGTGAATAGACTATATATATATATATATATATATATATATATATGTTTATAAATATGGTGAATAGACTATATATAGTTATAAATATGGTGAATAGACTATATATATATATATATATATGTTTATAAAAATGGTGAATAGACTATATCTAGTATAACTATGGTGAATAGACTAGATCTAGTTATAAATATGGTGAATAGACTATATCTAGTTATAAATATGGTGAATAGACTAAATATATGTTTATAAATATGGTGAATAGACTATATATATATGTTTATAAATATGGTGAATAGACTATATCTAGTTATAAATATGGTGAATAGACTATATATATGTTTATAAATATGGTGAATAGACTATATATATGTTTATATATATGGTGAATAGACTATATCTAGTATAAATATGGTGAATAGACTATATCTAGTTATAAATATGGTGAATAGACTATATATATGTTTATAAATATGGTGAATAGACTATATATATGTTTATAAATATGGTGAATAGACTATATATAGTTATAAATATGGTGAATAGACTATATATATGTTTATAAATATGGTGAAAAGACTATATATATGTTTATAAATATGGTGAAAAGACTATATATATGTTTATAAATATGGTGAATAGACTATATATATGTTTATAAATATGGTGAATAGACTATATATATGTTTATACATATGGTGAATAGACTATATCTAGTATAAATATGGTGAATAGACTATATCTAGTTATAAATATGGTGAATAGACTATATATATGTTTATAAATATGGTGAATAGACTATATATAGTTATAAATATGTTGAATAGACTATATCTAATTAATTATAAATATGGTGAATAGACTATATCTAGTTATAAATATGGTGAATAGACTATATATATATATATGTTTATAAATATGGTGAATAGACTATATATGTTTATAAATATGGTGAATAGACTATATATAGTTATAAATATGGTGAATAGACTATATCTAGTATAAATATGGTGAATAGACTATATCTAGTATAAATATGGTGAATAGACTATATCTAGTTAATTATAAATATGGTGAATAGACTAGATCTAGTTATAAATATGGTGAATAGACTATATCTAGTATAAATATGGTGAATAGACTATATCTAGTTAATTATAAATATGGTGAATAGACTAGATCTAGTTATAAATATGGTGAATAGACTAGATCTAGTTATAAATATGGTGAATAGACTATATCTAGTTATAAATATGGTGAATAGACTATATCTAGTATAAATATGGTGAATAGACTAGATCTAGTTATAAATATGGTGAATAGATTAGATCTAGTTATAAATATGGTGAATAGACTATATCTAGTATAAATATGGTGAATAGACTATATCTAGTATAAATATGGTGAATAGACTATATCTAGTTATAAATATGGTGAATAGACTATATCTAGTATAAATATGGTGAATAGACTATATCTAGTTATAAATATGGTGAATAGACTATATATATATATATGTTTATAAATATGGTGAATAGACTATATATATATATATATATATATATATATATATGTTTATAAATATGGTGAATAGACTATATCTAGTTATAGATATGGTGAATAGACTATATATAGTTATAAATATGGTGAATAAACTATATCTAGTATAAATATGGTGAATAGACAATATCTAGTTATAAATATGGTGAATAGACTATATATATATATATATATATATATATATATATATATATATTTATATGTTTATAAATATGGTGAATAGACTATCTAGTATAAATATGTTGAATAGACTATATCTAGTATAAATATGGTGAATAGACTATATATAGTTATAAATATGGTGAATAGACTATATATATATATATATATATATATATATATATATATGTTTATAAATATGGTGAATAGACTATATATAGTTATAAATATGGTGAAATACTATATATATATATATATATGTTTATAAAAATGGTGAATAGACTATATCTAGTATAACTATGGTGAATAGACTAGATCTAGTTATAAATATGGTGAATAGACTATATCTAGTTATAAATATGGTGAATAGACTATGTATATGTTTATAAATATGGTGAATAGACTATATATATATGTTTATAAATATGGTGAATAGACTATATCTAGTTATAAATATGGTGAATAGACTATATATATGTTTATAAATATGGTGAATAGACTATATATATGTTTATATATATGGTGAATAGACTATATCTAGTATAAATATGGTGAATAGACTATATCTAGTTATAAATATGGTGAATAGACTATATATATGTTTATAAATATGGTGAATAGACTATATATATGTTTATAAATATGGTGAATAGACTATATATAGTTATAAATATGGTGAATAGACTATATATATGTTTATAAATATGGTGAAAAGACTATATATATGTTTATAAATATGGTGAAAAGACTATATATATGTTTATAAATATGGTGAATAGACTATATATATGTTTATAAATATGGTGAATAGACTATATATATGTTTATACATATGGTGAATAGACTATATCTAGTATAAATATGGTGAATAGACTATATCTAGTTATAAATATGGTGAATAGACTATATATATGTTTATAAATATGGTGAATAGACTATATATATGTTTATAAATATGGTGAATAGACTATATATAGTTATAAATATGGTGAATAGTCTATATCTAATTAATTATAAATATGGTGAATAGACTATATCCAGTTATAAATATGGTGAATAGACTATATATATATGTTTATAAATATGGTGAATAGACTATATATGTTTATAAATATGGTGAATAGACTATATATAGTTATAAATATGGTGAATAGACTATATCTAGTATAAATATGGTGAATAGACTATATCTAGTATAAATATGGTGAATAGACTATATCTAGTTAATTATAAATATGGTAAATAGACTAGATCTAGTTATAAATATGGTGAATAGACTATATCTAGTATAAATATGGTGAATAGACTATATCTAGTTAATTATAAATATGGTGAATAGACTAGATCTAGTTATAAATATGGTGAATAGACTAGATCTAGTTATAAATATGGTGAATAGACTATATCTAGTATAAATATGGTGAATAGACTAGATCTAGTTATAAATATGGTGAATAGACTAGATCTAGTTATAAATATGGTGAATAGACTATATCTAGTATAAATATGGTGAATAGACTATATCTAGTATAAATATGGTGAATAGACTATATCTAGTTATAAATATGGTGAATAGACTATATCTAGTATAAATATGGTGAATAGACTATATCTAGTTATAAATATGGTGAATAGACTATATATATATATATGTTTATAAATATGGTGAATAGACTATATATATATATATGTTTATATATATGGTGAATAGACTATATCTAGTATAAATATGGTGAATAGACTATATCTAGTTATAAATATGGTGAATAGACTATATATATGTTTATAAATATGGTGAATAGACTATATATATGTTTATAAATATGGTGAATAGACTATATATAGTTATAAATATGGTGAATAGACTATATATATGTTTATAAATATGGTGAAAAGACTATATATATGTTTATAAATATGGTGAAAAGACTATATATATGTTTATAAATATGGTGAATAGACTATATATATGTTTATAAATATGGTGAATAGACTATATATATGTTTATACATATGGTGAATAGACTATATCTAGTATAAATATGGTGAATAGACTATATCTAGTTATAAATATGGTGAATAGACTATATATATGTTTATAAATATGGTGAATAGACTATATATAGTTATAAATATGGTGAATAGACTATATCTAATTAATTATAAATATGGTGAATAGACTATATCTAGTTATAAATATGGTGAATAGACTATATATATATGTTTATAAATATGGTGAATAGACTATATATGTTTATAAATATGGTGAATAGACTATATATAGTTATAAATATGGTGAATAGACTATATCTAGTATAAATATGGTGAATAGACTATATCTAGTATAAATATGGTGAATAGACTATATCTAGTATAAATATGGTGAATAGACTAGATCTAGTTATAAATATGGTGAATAGACTAGATCTAGTTATAAATATGGTGAATAGACTATATCTAGTATAAATATGGTGAATAGACTATATCTAGTATAAATATGGTGAATAGACTATATCTAGTATAAATATGGTGAATAGACTATATCTAGTTATAAATATGGTGAATAGACTATATATATATATATGTTTATAAATATGGTGAATAGACTATATATATATATATGTTTATAAATATGGTGAATAGACTATATATATATATATATATATATATATATATGTTTATAAATATGGTGAATAGACTATATCTAGTTATAGATATGGTGAATAGACTATATATAGTTATAAATATGGTGAATAGACTATATCTAGTATAAATATGGTGAATAGACTATATCTAGTTATAAATATGGTGAATAGACTATATATATATATATTTATATGTTTATAAATATGGTGAATAGACTATCTAGTATAAATATGTTGAATAGACTATATCTAGTATAAATATGGTGAATAGACTATATATAGTTATAAATATGGTGAATAGACTATATATATATATATGTTTATAAAAATGGTGAATAGACTATATCTAGTATAACTATGGTGAATAGACTAGATCTAGTTATAAATATGGTGAATAGACTATATATATGTTTATAAATATGGTGAATAGACTATATATATATGTTTATAAATATGGTGAATAGACTATATCTAGTTATAAATATGGTGAATAGACTATATATATGTTTATAAATATGGTGAATAGACTATATATATGTTTATATATATGGTGAATAGACTATATCTAGTATAAATATGGTGAATAGACTATATCTAGTTATAAATATGGTGAATAGACTATATATATGTTTATAAATATGGTGAATAGACTATATATATGTTTATAAATATGGTGAATAGACTATATATAGTTATAAATATGTTGAATAGACTATATATATGTTTATAAATATGGTGAAAAGACTATATATATGTTTATAAATATGGTGAAAAGACTATATATATGTTTATAAATATGGTGAATAGACTATATATATGTTTATAAATATGGTGAATAGACTATATATATGTTTATAAATATGGTGAAAAGACTATATATATG